>NC_047084.1:398889504-399189504 GCF_902459505.1 Geotrypetes seraphini | reverse complement strand
GAGAGTCAAGTGATTAGCAGGAGGAGAAAAACAAGTACCTCTCTTTCTACAAACCAGATAAGTGGTTTTGCTGATTTTTGAATGGAATTATTTATCTCTTTTCAACTAGTTTTTGATGAGATTTATTGATCTATTGAAAATTTAAAAAAAATAAGGAAAATATTAAAAATAGAAATGAACACTTTCAAATATATTTAAATTAAGTTTGCTGAAGATTGCACAATTGTTTATTTAAAAAATTGTTTATTAATTTTATATAGCAAAATATAGCTGATACACAGTGTAAGAAAATTTACATAAATTAGCAATAAATTCAGAAAACACCAAGAAACTATACATAAATAACTTAAGACAACCCCCAACCCTTAAAAATAAGGCCACCCCCCCACCCACCTCCTGTATGAAAAGGATCTTGAACTGAGACCAAGACCAAAAGGGTACAATTTATGCAAGTATGTTTAAAGAAAATAAGAACATAAGCAATGCCTCCGCCTGGTCAGACCTGAGGTCTAGCGGACCCCATGTTTCTTTAAATTTTCGAAACTCCCCAGATTTTTCTGACATCTCTCTTTCAAACCTATAATACTGACATACAGGGCTCCTTTTACGAAGGTGCGTTAGGGCCTTAACACATGGAATAGCACACGCTAAAATGCCATGCTACTGCCTCCTCTTAAGCAGGCAGTAGTTTTTCGGCTAGCACACACTAATCCGGTGCGTGCACTAAAAACGCTAGCGCACCTTCGTAAAATGAGCCCACAGTTTCCTACCAGAATGAAAAATTCAAACAATCCCAAAGCTTCCAATTTCTCGTTATCATCTGTATTGCAATTCCGGTCATAATTAGTAACAGTTTATCTTTATTTGCTCTAAGCGGATTTTTAGACAAAGAAGTGCCTAAGATAGCCGTACTGTAAGAAAATGGTAAATTCAATTGAAGAATGAGCATAATTTTGCTCCAAACAGTCCTCCAAAAAACCTTTATTAAAGGACAATGAAACAAAAGATCATCTAAAGTACCTGCTTCAATTTGACAGCGTATACTGTTGGAGCGTATACTATCTAATTTTTGTAATCTCACCAGAGTCCAAAATATTCAGCATAATAAAAAATAAAGTGTTTGTCTCATTGTAGCAGAAGCAGTACAGTAGACTCTTTTATTCCAAAGCTGGGGCCACATAGCAGGAGAGATATTTCCGAACTCCAGATATCTCGTAGGCAGTGGCGTACCTAGGGGGGGCGGGCCGCCCCGGGTACCAGCCCTAAGGGGGTGTTCCCGGCCTTGCCGTTCAGTCCCCCGCCACCCCCGAAGGACCGCTCGCCCCACTGACCTTCCTGTACCACCTGTGAAGCAGCCCGCAGCAGGATCGCGAAGTCAGCGTCAGCATCCCTGCGCTGCTTCCTGCGCCGCGATCCCGCCCCTCCTCTGACGTCAGAGGAGGGGCGGGACCGTGGCGCAGGAAGCAGCGCAGGGATCGCTGACGCTGACTTCGCGATCCTGCTGCGGCTGCTTCATAGGTGGTGCGGGGAGGCCAGGGGGGCGAGCGGTCCTTCGGGGTGGGTCGGGGCATCAGGCCTTCAGGGTGGGGCGGGCGGGCAGGCAAGCAGGCTTTCAAGGGGGAGGGGTGACAGGCAGGCAGGCAGGCAGGCCTTCAAGGGGGGACAGGCCTTCGGGGGGGGGTGCAGACCTTCAAGGGGTGCAGGCCTTCAAGGGGGGGGACAGGCCTTCAAGGGGGGGTGCAGGCCTTCAAGGGGGGTGCAGGCCTTCAAGGGGGAGACAGGCCTTCAAGGGGGGGAAAGACAGGCAGGCAGGCCTTAAAGGGGGGACAGGCCTACAAGGGGGGGACAGGCCTACAAGGGGGTGGGACAGGCCTTCAAGGGGGGGACAGGCCTTCGGGGGGGTGCAGACCTTCAAGGGAGTGCAGGCCTTCGGGGGGGGGGTGCAGTCCTTCAAGGGGGTGCAGGCCTTCAAGGGGGGGAAAGGCAGGCAGGCAGGCCTTCAAGGGGGGACAGGCCTACAAGGGGGGGAGAAGCTACACGGGGGTGGTACAAGCCTTCAAGTGGGGGACAGGCCTTCGGGGGGGGTGCAGACCTTCAAGGGAGTGCAGGCCTTCGAGGGGGGTGGTGCAGGCCTTCAAGGGGGTGCAGGCCTTCAAGGGGGGACAGGCCTTCAAGGGGGGAAAGGCAGGCAGGCAGGCCTTCAAGGGGGGACAGGCCTACAAGGGGGGGGGAGAAGCTACAAGGGGGTGGGACAGGCCTTCAAGTGGGGGACAGGCCTTCGGGGGGGTGCAGGCCTTCGGGGGGTGCAGACCTTCAAGGGGGGGACAGGCAGGCAGGCCTTCAAGGGGGGGACAGGCCTACAAGGGGAAGGGACAGGCCTTCAAGGGGGGTGCAGGCCTTCAAGGTGGGACAGGCAGACCTTTAAGGGGGGACAGGCCTTTGGGGGGGGGACCATGATTTAGAAGTACACGGAGGGAAGGGGGGGTTCAAAGAGACATGCATATGCCAAACTTTGGGGGGGGGAAGAAATAATGGGTCTGAAAATAGAGGAGAGGGAGAGAGATGATGGACCATGGGATTTAGGGAGGGAAGGAACAGAAAGGGAGAGAAATTGGACACAAGGGATGGTGTGGAGGAGGGATAGAGATACTGGATAGGAGGGTAATTAGGAAAAGAAACGGAGAGATGGTGGACTCTGGGATGGTGGGGAAGGAGGGAGAGATGCCGGATGAAAGGGTATTTAAGAAAAGGTGGATCTGTGGAGGGAGATGAAAAAAAGGAAAGATACCAGACTTCCTGGGAAGGGAAGGGAAATGGAAAGGGAGGACAGAGTTGGCAGATGGATGGTTAGCATGCAGAAAGAAGGAGACCCTGGCAAGCAAGTTATCAGAAGAAAACCAGAGCCTTGGACCAGCAAGATTTGAAATATAACCAGACAACAAAAGGTAGAAAAATTAATTTTATTTTCTGTTTTGTGATTATAACATGTCAGATTTGAAATGTGTATCCTGCCAGAGCTGGTGTTGGACTGCAAACGTGAGCTAGGATTTAACAGAAAGAGGAAAAGTCCTTTTTGTTTCTTTATTTTATTTACACCACAGCGCCAGTGTGGTTAGGAGAAGCCAAAGGGGGTGAAAAAGCTATAAAACCCACCAGGAGTTTTGAAAAAAAATCACCCAACTGGGCAGGAAAATCGAATTGAAAAACCAATTCAATAGGGCTGAATCGAATCAAAATTTTTTTTCCTGTATCTGGCAGCATTAGTTTGCGCTACTGTCTTAGACTTTAGGACCTGGGATTGGGGAGAGATGGCATCCTCAGTACTTTATAATGCAAGTGAAACGCGGATTTGGTCAGACTTTTGAAGGGTCTGCAGAAAAAAAATATTGTATAGGCCGGGGACATGAGACAGCAGGAAATGGGAACTTTTCTTCCTTCTATTTTTGTGAATGGAAAGGCTGAGGATGTCAGAGAGGTCAGTTAAAATATGTGCTTTATAAGAAAATATAATAATGTGTTTTATAAAGTTTATAGCATAGCTGGCCTACCCAGTGAGGTATTCCTAGTGGTGATGGTGGCAGCGTGTCAATGTGTTGAGAGGAAGAGGTGGTCTGGGAAATTCTGCTGAGCAAACTCCGGGCCCATTTCCACCCCCCAGTTAGTCCACTCCACTCAACTGATTCACACACTGAGTGGGTCTTTGGGTGTTGTTTTGGGATCTCTTCCAGTGGTTTATCTCCTTCTGGTCCAAGGAAGGAAACTTTGTTATCCTTAGCATTGACCTACAGAAATATGTTTGTAACAGCGCTGCTTGTGTGGCATTAGGCTATGTAGTGATCGAAAGAAAAAAACAGACCTTTGCACATTTTTGCACTATATGGTGGGTGTATGAGGAGATTCACATTTCCTGCACAGCTAAGTCCATGTGAAGTTACCTTGTGCTGTATTTGACATCTAGCAAGGTCTCTGTTTGAAAGGAAAGATCTAAACTTAAAAATGAAGTGGCCAGAAGTTATGATAAAAGCAGATAGTGTAGCTGGTTTTAAGAAAGATTTGGACAAATTCCTGGAGGAAAAGTCCATAATCTGTTATTAAGACATGGGGGAAGTGTCTGCTTGCCCTGGATCGGTAGCATGGAATGTTGCTACTCTTTGGGTTTTGCCAAGTTTCCAAGTTTTCCAAGTTTATTAGTTTTTGATATACCGATCATAAAACAAATATCTGACCGGTTAACAATTAAAAACAATTTGCATAAAATAGAAGAGTAAGAATTAGTTATTGGTGGTTTGGAGATGTTAGTGAAAACATATTAGACATATACAGAACGAACATGATTGTGAGGTAAAAAAAGGGGAGGAAGGGAAAAGTTACATATTATAAGAGGAAATGAGATAGAGGGAGGGGATAGAACATAAAGGAGAAGGGTGCTTGGTATAAAAGTTATCCGCAAGAATAGAAGAAAAATTAAAGCTAGAGTGAGAATAAAAGGATAGGAAAGATTAAGATTTATTAAAAGCATCTTGGAATAGGAAAGTTTTAAGATTAGTTTTGAATTTAGTTAGATGGATTTCATCCCGAAGAAATTGAGGGAGAGAGTTCCAGAGAGTAGGTGCTGTTATGGCAAAATTAGTCTTTCTTGTATAGTATGATTCTTTTAGAGAGGGGATGAAAAGGAGTTTTTGGTCTGTAGATCGTAAACTGCGTGGAGAACTTTGAGGGATTAGCAATTTATCTAAAAATAGAGGCAGATGGGAAAGTTTGATTTTAAAGGAAAGTAAAAGGATTTTATAGATTATACGGTGTGTAACTGGGAGCCAATGAGCCTCCTTAAGCAGAGGAGTAACGTGCTCAAATTTGCCTGTTTTGTAAATGAGTTTAACAGCGGAATTTTGTATGATCTGCAGACGGCGTAGTTCTTTTTGGGGTAGACCATTTAGTAATGAATTGCAGTAGTCTAAATGGGAGATTACTAAAGAGTGAATAAGGGTATTGATTGAATCGGTATTTAGGATGGAGATGAGAGAACGAATGATCCGAAGTTTAAAGAAGCATGTTCTGACTACAGTACTTATGTGATCGTGGAAGTTGAGATCTCTGTCTAATGTGACGCCTAGTAATTTTATTTTAGTGTCCATTTGTAAGGGTGTGGATTTAATGTAAATAGTTCCGGTATTAGTGTCCTGGATTGGCTACCATGAGAATGGGCTACTGGGCACGATGGACCATTGGTCTGACCCAGTTAGGCTATTCTTATGTTATGTTCTCATCTGTAGGGGCCTTTGTTTTCACTTCTTATTTTAATGTATTTTTTTTCTGGGAACTTATCAATGTTTTTTATAATGGGAACAAAAATGGAAGAGAATTAATGTGTGTGGAATGGGGGGTAACTAATTTCTTCAGCTAAATAATTCAATCCTCTTCAAACAGACATAGGAGAACTTGTGCACCATTCACACACCCTCCAACCAAAAATGTCAAAAGAAAAAAACTGTTCGACAACCTCCTAGCCATTCGAGCTGCAACACTCGACCCCCAACTCTACAACCAATTGATATCAACCACAGACTGCAAAACCTTCAAAAAGAAATAAAAACCCTTCTATTCAAAAAGCACATAAAACCGAACTAACACAATCAGAACTGTCCGAAGAATCACCTGCAACTACTCCATATGTACTTCTAATGTCATGACAATTTAGACATAATTTATGTTATGTTATGTTTGGAATAATGGTTACATATATGAGGTTCAATAAAAGAAAATTTTCACTGCCTGTTTCTATTCTGACCATTTATTCCATTTCATGGTTATTGCAAAAAAAAAAAAAAAAAATTTTTTTTACATGGGGGGGGGGGGGGGGGGGTGTCAAAAAATGATGGGCCCCGGGTGCCACATACCCTAGGTACGCCACTGCTCGTAGGCCCCCAGTAACTTTTTTAGATATATAATCATTTATTAACTTATACCATGCAGAGGCCTCGTGCCCATGAAACACCACTTGGAAACAAAAATGGAAGGCTGTGTTGACCTTTTAAAGTATGCCAATCCAGAATACCATTTAGAATTGCCTGTTTTAATTATAACCATTTAAAGTGCTTTCTAGATTGTAAACCATATGACCAATTGGAGAAAAGACATCAATTTATCTTGATGACAAACATCTTCTAGGGTTCTAATCCCAGCTTGCAACTATGGGCTCCTTTTACAAAGCCGCGCTAGCGGGTTTAACGCGTGTGACTTTTCTTCACACCCGTGCTGGCCAAAAAACTACCACCTGCTCAAGAGGAGGTGGTAGCAGCTAGCGTGGCCGGCGGTTTAGCACACACTATTACGCGTGTTAAACCGCTAGCGTGGCTTTGTACAAGAAGCCCTATGTTTTCCATATAATTTTTGTTTTCCCCACCATAATTTTAGAATTTAGCCATAAAGAATGGGATTTTGTTTTCATAATAGGAGTTGGGAGTAAATTATCCATTCATTTTAAAGTCTTCCAAGTTGCTTGAAAAATCAAATTACCTTTATATATTCTTGGGAGATACTCAATAAGTGTTTAAGACAAAGAGGGGCCATCAATTGACTTTCAAGAATTAACCAATCCGGTAGTTCATCAAATAATTCTGGAAGAATCCAGTACATACCTTGAGGCCTGATGGTATATATGAAAATTAGAAAAATTTACTCCACCTCCCTGATTTAGATTTCTATAAGGATGACTTTGGGATTTTTACCTAAACGTAGGAAATCTGAAAAAATTCTATTTAACTTTTTATAAAAGGATAACTGAAAAAAAAATTGGTAACATACTCAACTGGTAACAAATTACAGGAGCAATCATCATCTTGATTGTTTGAATTCTCCCCCAAGAAAGAAACAACGGGTTCCATCGCTCACACATCTCTTTAACCGTTGTCAATAATCTTTTTTTTCATTGGAAATCATAGTTTCCTCCAGAGTTCTTTGAATCATTATTTCTAAATATTTTAATACTTTTTCTTTCCAGAGAAATGGTAATGGATCGAGTAATCCCTTAACACAATGAACATTTAATGGGAGAACCTCAGATTTGCTCCAATTGATTTTATAACCAGATTTAGAGAAGAGATAAAGTGTCCGAAAACACCCCAAAAACTGGTGATCTGTAAAACCCTGACCAAGATCCCCCTCTCAATGCTCCCATAGTTTGCTCATCCCAGCCAGCAGCATCAAGAGTCTCAGAACACCATACCAGTGAGATAATTTAGTGAGCAGAGAAGATCTTATCCAAAAGTCCCGTATCCCAAGCCCCCTCACACCCATGATGCTCAGAGTCCCAATAATGATGTAACTGGAGATAAGAATACAAGTATCGGTGTGGGATATTCCATTTTCTCTGCACCTGCTGAAAAGAGGGGAAGGAATAATCCGAGAACAGTTTAGGGGGTGAAGACCTTATGTGCATGACAGAAGAGTGGGACTTAGGTGTGATTGTATGTGATGATCTTTAGGTGGCCAAACAAGTTGAAAAGGTGACAGTGAAAGCTAGAAGTTTGCTAGTGTGCATAGGGAGAGGTATGGCCAGTAGGAAAAAGGAGGTATTGATGCCTTTGTATAAGATTTTGGTGAAACCTCATTTAGAATATTGTGTACAATTTTGAAAGCCGCATCTTCAAAAAGATATAAAAAGTATAGACTCGGTCCAGAAGAAGGCAACTAAAATGGTGTGTGGTCTTCATTATAAGGCGTATGGGGACAGACTTAAAAGACCTCAATCTGTATACTTTGAAGGAAAGGCAAGATAGGGGAGATATGATAAATACATTTAAATACCTATGTGATGTAAATGTGCATGAGTTGAGTCTCTTTCATTTGAAAGGAAGCTCTGGAATGGGAAGGCATAGGATGAAGTTAAAAGGTGATAGGCTCAGAAGTAATCTAAGGAAATACTTTTTTACACAAAGGGTGGTAGATGCATGGAACAGTCTCTCAGTAGAGAGACTGTTTTCAAGAAAACCTGGGATAGGCACGTGGGATCTCTTAGAGAGAGGAAGAGATAATGGTTACTGCGGATGGACAGACTGGATGAGCCATTTGGCCTTTAACTGCCATCATGTTTCTATGTTCCACCTACTGCCCTTCTAGAAAGAAATGACCAGGTTTTTTGTTTTTTTTTAGTATACTGCTTCTTGCAGCACACATTTCTTTTTTCTTTTTGTGTGTGTGTGTATGGGGGGGGGGGGGGTGATTTACACAAGTATAGCAATACCTTTGAGAGAAATAAAATAAATCAATATTCATATTTGCATTTCTCAAAATAGCAAGAGTATGAACTCTCTGTACTCCCAAGGCCTACAGTCTCTTTTTTATCAGAAGAATACAACTACAAGGTATCATTTTTAGAAGGAAATAATGAGGCCTTTCTAGGTCAGAAATAACGAATCACACACCAAAGTATAAATACAGCTACAAGGTATTTAGGTTACTCAAATGTAATTGACTTTCTCCTAATCTTGGAAAAATACATGTTTGTAACAAAATATAGTAAGTGCAAGTAAGGGAAAATAGGCAAAGGATTTAAGGGATTGGTGAAGCATTTTCTTGAAGATGAAGGTTCACAAAGAGCCAAGACTGGGATATAGTTATACTTGGCTATAATCTGTTCAGGAAAGACAGGGTAGGAAGACATTATACATTAAAAGGGGGGGGGGAATGACATTATAAATTAAATATCACAATTGCAGGCTCTACAGCACAGTTCTTCAACCGACGGTCCGTGGACCGGTGCCAGTCCGCAGGAAATTTTTGCCGGTCTGCGCAGGGCCGGCAAGATCAACATCTAAAGTCTGCGCTGGGCCGGAGAGATCTTGGGGAGCCTCCGACAGTGGCTTTCTCCCCTCTCTGCATCTACTTCCCAGTGCAGCGATTAACGAAGGCAGCCTCGGGGCTTTTGCTGAGTCGCGGCTGCCTCTGATGATGCAACTTCCTCTTTCCTCAGAGGCGGCGCGACCCAACAAAGAACCCGAGGCTGCCTTCGTGAATCGCTGCGCTGGGAAGTAAGAAGAGCTGCTGGGAGGGGAGAAAACCACTATCAGAGTCTGGGAAGCTGCTGGGCAGGGGAAAAAAGGGACAGCTGCTACTGGAGAGGGAGAAGGAGAGATGCTGCTGGGAGGGGAGGAGGGAAATGAATCTGGGAAGCTGCTGCACAAGGAAAAAAAGGGACAGCTGCTACTAGAGAGGGAGAAGGAAGGATGCTGCTGGGAGGGGAGGAGGGAAATGAATCTGGGAAGCTGCTGGGCAAGGAAAAAAAGGGACAGCTGCTACTGGAGAGGGAGAAGGAGAGATGCTTCTGGGAGGGGAGGAGGGAAAGGAATCTGGGAAGCTGCTGGGCAACGAAAAAAAGGGACAGCTGCTACTGTAGAGGGAGAAAGAGAGATGCTGCTGGGAGGGGAGGAGGGAAATGAATCTGGGAAGCTGCTGGGCAAGGAAAAAAGGGACAGCTGCTACTGGACAGGGAGAAGGAGAGATGCTTCTGGGAGGGGAGGAGGGAAAGGAATCTGGGAAGCTGCTGGGCAACGAAAAAAAGGGACAGCTGCTACTGGAGAGGGAGAAGGAGAGATGCTTCTGAGAGGGGAGGAGGGAAAGGAATCTGGGAAGCTGCTGGGCAAGGAAAAAAAGGACAGCTGCTACTGGAGAGGGAGAAGGAGAGATGCTTCTGGGAGGGGAGGAGGGAAAGGAATCTGGGAAACTGCTGGGCAAGGAAAAAAAGGACAGCTGCTACTAGAGAGGGAGAAGGAGAGATGCTTCTGGGAGGGGAGGAGGGAAAGGAATCTGGGAAGCTGCTGGGCAAGGAAAAAAAGGGACAGCTGCTACTGGAGAGGGAGAAGGAGAGATGCTTCTGGGAGGGGAGGAGGGAAAGGAATCTGGGAAGCTGCTGGGCAAGGAAAAAAAGGACAGCTGCTACTGGAGAGGGAGAAGGAGAGATGCTGCTGGGAGGGGAGGGAAGAGAATTACTGCTGGACAGGAGGAGGAGGGAAGGGAGAATGAAAAAAGGAAGGAAACAGCTGGCAGAGAGATTAGAGGAGGGGAAGGGGAGACACAGGCATGAGAAAGTAGAGAGATTGATGATAGGAAGGGGTCAGCAGAAAAATAAGGGACAACGATGAAAGATCTGGTGTAGGAGAGATAAAAATGAAGAGAGCAGTGAAGCTGGAATGAATCATGTAAAAAGGAGAGAGGGGGCACAAGCTGGATGGAAAGGGGAGAGGGGCATAGAAAGAAGACAGATACCATATGGAAGGGTGAGAGGACAGACAGTGGATGGAAGAGGCAGATGCTGGATTGAAGAGACAGAGGGGGCAGGCACTGGAAGGAAGAGAGTGAAAAGAAGATTGAAAGCAGAAACCAGAGACAACAAAAGGTAGAAAAAAATAATTTTATTTCTATTTTGTGATTAGAATATATCAGATTTGAAATATATATCCTGCTAGAGCTAGTGTTAGACATAACTGGGGACTGCAAAACCCAGGCAGTACTTCTTTAGCTTCCAGCTGGCTTAGGGCGCTCTCTGACCAGGGGGCAGTTGCCCTAGTTGCACTCCCCTAAAACTATTCCTGTCATGTGTGACTGCAGTATTCTGTTAGCATGATATTTCTGTGTAGCATTCTGTAATAATTTGGCTTGTTCAGTTTTCTTGATAGTAGAGGGGATATATGTGAAGGGGAGGGGAGACAGGGGTTTTGTTGATCCTGCTCTGAATTATTTGTATTTATAAAATGACAATTGTACAGAATATTGTTTCTTTTTATACTTTAATAAAATACATTCAATATAAAATCATAACTGAGGCTTGTGTGGATGGGATCAGATGATTTGTGGGGACCGACTCGCGGAGATGGGGCGGAAACGGGGTTTTTTAATTTTAGTCCTAGTAGTTTGCCGATCCACAAAATAATTCTTTTTTTTCTGCCGGTCCACGAGTGTAAAAAGGTTAAAGAACACTGCTCTACAGTATAAGGAAAAGAGGCACTGTGGGTCAAACTAGAAAGAAGGAATGGAATATAGTATATTGGCATAATATACAGGCCTCCTTCACAGATGGAAAAAGTGAACAAAGATTTAATAGAAGACATTCAAAATATAACTGTAATTTATACTGTGGATTATTCCATAAAGTAACTCAAGATGGATCACTACATTTTTTTTCTAATTCTTGAAAGGCGGCTTTTGTAGCAATAAGCACAGGATTCTTACCCAACTCCCCTACTGTAGTTGTGAAAGGAACTGACCAAAATGGAGCCTCAAATACAGATTTCTCATACTGAAGCCAAGCCGGCAAGAGTGTATGCAATTCTGCAAGCATCCACTTTGAACTCTGTTGAAGTATGAAGGCCAAGTGATAGGAAACTCGGAAAGTTAACTCTGCCCCAATCTTTATCACACTTCAATTTCTTTAGACCAGATCTACCTGTAGATTGCTTAGGGGTCAGAGGTAGATTGCCAGCCCCACTTGGCTCCATCTCTCTAGCAGCTCACCCCATCGCTAGGAGAGAGCTCATGCCGGCAGGTCGTCTGCCAAGGGCTAACCGCCGCTGCTGATCCTGTCTTTTTTCCCTGCCTGTGGGAATCTTGCCTATGGGTGTATTGGGGGCACTTTTTGTTTTCATGTCAGTAGTTTGTGGGTAACCCAGGGGGCCACCACCCGTGCCCTGTGACGATATGCCACAGGCCCGGCATCATACCTGGTCTCCTGCCTCTCAGAATCACCCATTCCTGCCCCTACCCCAACACCTCTTAGAAGTGTGTTACATCCATTCGCCCGGGCTTTAACTGAATACACTTACCGTATTAGTTGTGTTGTGTGCTGGTCGTTGGTCACTTTATAGTTCGCTTTCATTAAACATTTTCGGGCAGACACAACAAAGTGTCAAGAATTTGGTGATTCTGGTGGGCTTTTCCAATTTTGTTCTAACTTGCCTATGCCTTGCCTTCAAATTGGTTCAAACCAGTGACTTTTGCTTGCCTCTGCAATTTTATTTTGCCTAGCCTTTGCATTGATTCTACACTGCAATTTTATTTTGCCTTGCCTTTGTGTTGATTCTACACTGTGTGCAGAATTTATTAAATCGTGTTTGGTGGTATTTGAACTTGTTTGGCGGTATTTGATTTTATCTGGTTTGCTGGACAGGTGTTTGAGTTTTTTTGATGATTGTTTGGTGACATTTGATTATTTCTGCCAATATGTTGAATTCTTATTTTTACTTTTAGAACCATGTGTGGTTTTGGCATCTCCAGTCCTTGTATTGCACATCATCCAGAGGTCTTCAGTTCCTGTTGATCTTTAATACTTTGGGACAGTGACAGTTTTGAACCAGATTCAGCCAGTGTTTATACTAACTTAGCAGATTTGGCCTTCTAACATCCAGTCACCCCAGTATAACGAAGATGAGTGTTCCAAAGAAGATCAAAACCTACCACTTTCATGATGAATGGGAAATGGACTTCTTCATCATGGTGAAAGACAAGTGTTGTTGTCTAATTTGTAATGCCCCAATATCCTTGCCCAAAAAGGGTAATCTGGAACGTCATTATAAGGCTCTGCAATAAGTTTGATGCTGATTTTCCACCCAAAAGTGAAATTTGTAAACTGAAGCTCAAAGAACTTAAAACGAAATTGGCTACTCAGCAACAGTTGATGGTGATGCCAATGTCACATTCGGTCAACGCAACCATAGCATCCTTCAAGGTCAGCAACCTGATTCGCAAAGAAATGCAAACCTTTCACTGAAGGGGAATTTGTAAAAGATTATTTTCTTGAAGCAACTGACAATCTTTTTGAAGGATTTAAAAATAAGACATAGTAACATAGTAGATGACGGTAGATAAAGACCCGAATGGTCCATCCAGTCTGCCCAACCTGATTCAATTTAAATTTTTTTTTAGTTCAATAAAATTTATTAGGTTTTTATGGAAGAAAATACAAACTGAAAAAATTTTTCAACAGCAAAAACATCATACAAAATAACAATCCACAGCTATTACTGATTTCTTCATATTTAATAGTCTTTCCTCTACCGATTGGGTGAATCTATGGGACTCATTTAAGGCATATATTAGGGGAGAAATAATATCGAAGGCGGCGTATATGAAGAGGGAGAGATTGAGAATAACTGAGGAATTGGAACATAAGATCAAACGTAATGAGGAATATCTTATAGCTCATCCTGTGGACTTTGCCACCTTGATGCGCCTTCGGGCTCTCAGAGTGAAATATAATGTACTCTTAAGTAAATCAGCATCTCACTCATTATTGCTCAAAAATGCATCTTATTATGTGGACAATAATCGTTGTGGGCACCAGCTAGCTCAGTATTTGAAAGGGAGATCTTCTAAAACTTATGTTGCCGCTCTGCATACTGATACCAATAATATAGTAACTAATTCCGCGGATATAGTTTCGTGCTTCCATGCTTTTTACTCTTCTCTTTACTCGTCCGATGTCTGTGACCCGTCTGCCACAGCTAAATTCTTGAACTTTCTCCCTCACTCACCGATTTCGACATCGCACCACCAGGATCTTTCTCACCCCCTACAACAAGATGAAATTGAATTAGCTATACGTCAATTGGCTAAACACAAAGCCCCCGGCCCGGACGGACTAACGGCGGAATTTTATAGGGTGTTCCTACCTCAGTTGTTATTTCATGTTCATGCTTTCTTTCTGAATATTATTCAGACTGGCAAAATTTCGTGAACCTTTACGGAAGCGACCATAATAGTTCTTGCTAAACCTGGTAAATCTCCTTTGCTCGTGACGAATTACAGACCACTCTCCCTAATCAACACTGATGCTAAGATCTTTGCGAAAGTTATAGCTAATAGGTTACTTCCCAGCATTGCAAAATATTATTTCCCCAGACTAATCGGGTTTTATGACAGGACGCTTATCTAGCGATAATACCAGACTATTGACCAATGTTATATGTAAAGCTAGAGTTCAACCAGATCCCTTATTGATCATGAGTCTGGATGCTGAAAAGGCTTTCGACTGCATTGAATGGAGTTACACGTTTCAAGTCTTACAATGGTATGGCTTTCCAACTAACCTTATCTCCATGATCAGGATTCTTTATACGGCACCAACAACTAAATTGTTTATTAATGATCTTTATTCTGCCCCCTTTCATCCTAACATAGGAACTCAACAGGATTGTCCACTGTCGCCTCTCCTGTTCAATATTGCCCTTGAGCCTTTGTTAATGGCAATTCGAACGGATTCTAATATTAGGGGACTTCAAACATCGTTTGCCCACGTTAAATCATCTGCTTACGCTGATGATGTTCTCTTATATGCGACCCCCTCTTCTATCCCCCATATTCTTGATTTGATTTCTTCCTACTCTGCTTTATCAGGGTATAAACTTAATTTATCCAAAACCGAGGTTATGCCACTTAATTGCCCTGAAACAAAAGAAGTGCAGTATGGATTCATCTGGTCCCCAATTAAACTTAAGTACTTAGGCATCTATTTCGGTCCGACAATAGAGGATACTTTAGCATATAACATGGAACACATGTTATCTAAAATCAAACGCCTTACATCAAACGCCCCTCAAACTCACTTGGTGGGGCCGATTCGACACCATAAAAATGATGCTTGTCCCGATCATTAATTATACTCTATCCATGCTTCCCTGTCTCATGTCAAAACAAGACTATAAGAAAATAGAGAATATTTTAGTCTCCTTTCTTTGGAATGACAAAACTCCCAGAATTAGTATACAAAAACTCAAATGTACTAAACAGGATGGTGGGGTGAATTTTCCTAGCATATATGATTACCATCTGGCTTTTCTATTAAGACAAAGTATGAGGTGGACTGTTTCTTCCCAATTTGATTGTGTTCCTCTCTGGGTATCTTTAGAATCGAATGGTGACCCTTTATTTCTCAAACATGCCCCTGCTATGCATGGCCTCTCGGTCTTAGAACAAAACCCAGTGATACACTCTACCCTCACAGCAGTCAGAACTATAGATAGACTAGCTGAGAATACATGGGCCACCTCTTTATATGCTCCGTTATGGAATAATCCGAGGTTTAAGATCCAGCATAAAATGGTGTCCTAGAAAATATGGTAGACATGGCCTATGGAGCATCTCACATTTATTTGATGACAGGGTATGGTTTTCATTTGAAGCCATATGTAGAACACACAACTTACCACCCTCTCAATTTTTTAGGTGGCTTCAATTAACCCATTGCATCAAAAAGGAAATGGCTAATTATACCTATACTACAGATCTACCTTCATATGTCGAGACATATGTCTCCATTGCAGCTTCTGGTAAGGAAGCCTCTAAATGGTATAAAATAATCCAAAATTACAAGTTTATGCCTGATTTGGCTACTAGAGAAGTATGGCATAGAGAGCTCTCTATTACTATAGAGGAGGCTGATTGTTCTCATTTATGGCTTTCCGCTAGTAAAGCGCTACACTCCTCTTCTATGCTTCAATCCGCATACTTCCTGTTACATAGGGCATATTGGACACCCTGTAGATTAGCTAAAATTTATCCATTCAAATCTAAGTTGTGCTGGTCTTGCAATCTGCATGACGGTACCTTGAGACATATGATCTTTGATTGCCCGAAGCTCCAAAATTTTTGGAAATTGGTTTAGTTAGACATCTGTGGGATGCTCCATATTTTTCTTTTGCTATACTTATTGTTGGTACTCCTGCCTTTAAATCTTCCATTACGGATTATGAGGGGTTACTTCTGCGAGCTCTTTTATTGTTGGCTCTACGGATCATTTTCTCTAACTGGGAGAATTTCCATGAAGTATCACATGTAGCATGGTGGTCCAATATTACCCTCATTGTCAAATACGAATCACTATATGCACGGAAGTTGGGATCATTGCACCATTTTCATGATATCTGTATTACATTTTTGCTCTAAATGTGATTAATGCTGCCAGGCTCAATTTTGCTTTGCTTTGCTTGGTCTTTGTTATTATTATGCTTTTAATGTGGCTATGCACAACTCTAAACTAAACTAAACTAAACCTTAGGTTTGTATACCGCACCATCTCCGCATGCGCAGAGCTCGGCACGGTTTACAGAGGTTGAGAGGAAAGTAACTACAAAGAAAGGGTATAGGAGAGGGACTGAGAAGATAGAGAGGGGCAGGGTACTAGAGAATGGGAGGTGATTAGATTTTTGAGAAGAGCCAAGTTTTCAAGCGTTTACGGAAGGATTGGAAGGAGCTAGAATTTCTGAGCGGGGATGAGAGGTTGTTCCAGAGTTCCGTGGTTCTAAAGGGGAGGGATGTTCCAAGTTTTCCTGCGCGGGATATACCTTTTATAGATGGGAAAGATAGTTTCAGTTTTTGGGAGGGTCTAGAAGAGAGCGGGTTTGAGGAATTCCAGAAGAGTGGGATAACGGAGGAAGGACGCCATGTAGAATCTTGAAGGCTAAGCAGGCACATTTATAGAGGATCTCTGGAGTATACTGGGAGCCAGTGGAGCTTGGAGAGGAGTGGGGAAACGTGATCAAACTTGCCTATTTGCGAAAATAAGCTTGGCGCGGCGTTCTGAATTAGCTGAAGTCTAAGGAGGTTTTTCTTAGTTAGGCTTATATAGATGGAGTTGCAGTAGTCTAGTCTAGAGAGGATGGTGGATTGAACGAGGATGGCGAAATGCAGAATGATGAAAGCAAGATCTTACTTTCCCTCAAACATATGGAGGTTGAAGAAGCATTTTTTTACCAGGGAGTTGAGGTGATCGTTGAAGGAGAGAGAGGAGTCTAAGATGACTAGGACTTTTGCTTGAAACTCAAGCTGAAGAGTGGGGCCGGAAGGTAGAGGGATGGAGGTGGGTAAATGATCTGAAATTGGGCCGAGCCAAAGTAGTTTGGTTTGGACTCATTCAGTTTCATTTGTACAGATTGGGCCCAGGATTGGAGGATTCGTAATACATGTGGAGATGTTCTCGGTGTGAGGTTCGAGAGGTTTGCGTCGGTTTCGAGGAGGATGAGGATGTCGTCAGCATAGGAGTAGAGAGTTTCTAGGGGGGATAGATGAAGGAGTTTCAGAGAGGACATGTAGATTTGAAAAGGTATAGGGGAGAGGGGTGAGCCTTGCGGGACTCCACATTTCGGCTTATCAGGCGGGGGATGATGGAACCGTTTGTGTTAACGGTGTAGGAGCGGAAGCGTAGGAATTTCGAGAACCAGTCAAGGACTGTAGAGCTATATGCCTATTTCAGAGAGTTGGAAGATTAGGATGTCCCCCACCCCCCCCCCCCCGTGGTGTGAACGACGTCGAAGGCTGCGGAGAGGTCGAATTGAAGAAGGACAGCGAATTTGTTGCGATGAATGGAGTTGTGTACCTTAGAGATTAGTGAGGCCAGGAGGGATTCGGTGCTGAAGTTGGGTCTGAAGCCGAATGGTGGGGTAGGAGGATAGAGAAACGTTCTAGGTAGGATGAGAGTTGGGTGGATATGATGGATTCTAATAGCTTGGTTAGGAGAGGGATATTTGCTATATGGACGGTAGTTAGATGGAATGGTGGGATCAAGGTCGGCCTTTTTCAGTAGAGGGGACAATGAAATGTGTCCCATGTCGGGGGAGAAAAGGCCTGATGTTTAGGGCAGAGTTTATAAGGTCGGTGAGGGAAGCGATGGCCTGTGTAGGGATATTCTCGAATAGATAGGAGGGGAAAGGATCCAAAATGCACTTGCAAGTTTTTAGTTTGAGGCAGAGTTTTGGATGACTTGCGGTTCCCGAGACAAGCTCGAAGGAGGTCAGGATCTGTCGGCAGGAATGGGGGTGGATACAGGCAAGGTAGGGTTGAGATCAATAGAGGTCAGGGAATTGTAGGAGACTGTGGGAGGGAATGGAGCATCTTAGAGTGGTAACCTTTTCATTAAAGAATTTTGCAGGGCATCGGCCTGATAGAGATGGTGGAAGCGAAGGTGGGTCTTTTTTTTGTAGTTAGGGAGCGCGCAGATGTTGAACAACGCACTGATCTGGTTGTTGGATCTAAGAGATCTTGTCTCCGAAGAAGTTTTTCCTGGCTTTTTTTTTAATGTTGAATTGTTAAAATTTAATATTAGCCCTCCAGTCTGTCTATCAGAGGGGGATTTAGATTTTTTCCATTTGCGCTCCAAAGCGCGACATTTCTGTTTCAACTCTCTGTGAAGAGGTACGTACCAGGGGGCCTTTCGGGGGTAGGAGATGGTTTTTGGTGGTTAATGGAGCAGGGAGTGGCTAGGTGGACTCGGAGAGGGCGGTCCAGTTGTGCCAATGTGATTCGGGATCTGTAGGTCTAGGGTTGGAGGAGAGTTTGTTGAGGAGTTTGGACCAGAATAGATTGCTCGAGGTTTTTTTGCGGTTTTGTTGAAATCATTTATTTCTATATCTTTTTGTTCTGTATCTTTCTATTGCGTTATTGCACATACACGAAATGAAGTATTGGATGTTAGATCTGTCTCACCCTATGTACAGACGATGGTTATTTTGTATAATTTAAATTTTTTTAACTTTTTCTTCATAGCTATTTCTGGGCAAGAATCCAAAGCACTACCGGGTACTGTGCTTCGGTTCCAACTTCCGAAATCTCCGTTAAAACCTACCAGCCCATCTAAACCCTCCCAGCCACTGAAGCCCTCTCCAGCTCATCCTCCCCCAAATAGCCATATACAGACACATATCGTGCAAGTCTGCCCAGTACTGGCCTTAGTTCAATATTTAATATTATTTTCTGATTCTAGATCCTTTGTAAACATGTTTCTTTGAACTCAGTCACCATTTTCCTCTCCACCACCCTTCTCAGGAGCGCATTCCAGGCATCCACCACCCACTCCGTAAAGTAGAATTTCCTAATATTGCTCTTGAATCTACCACCCCTCAACCTCAAATTATGTCCTCTGGTTTTACCATTTTCCTTTCTCTGGAAAAGATTTTGTTCTACGTTAATACCCTTCAAGTATTTGAACGTCTGAATCATATCTCCCCTGTCCCTCCCTTTCCTCTTGGGTATACATATTCAGGGCTTCCAGTCTCCCCTCATACGTCTTCTGGCACAAGCCTCCTATCATTTTCGTCGCCCTCCTCTGGACCGCTTCAAGCCTTCTTACGTCCTTCGCCAGATACGGTCTCCAAAACTGAACACAATACTCCAAGTGGGGCCTTACGAATGACATGTACAGGGGCATCAACACCTTCTTCCTTCTACTGGTTACGCCTCTCTTTATACAGCCCAGCATCCTTCTGGCAGCAGCCACTGCCTTGTCACACTATTTTTTCGCCTTTAGTTCTTCGGACACTATCACCCCAAGGTCCCTCTCACCATCCGTGCATATCACCTCCCAGCATATACGGTTCCTTCCTATTATTAATCCCCAAATGCATTACTCTGCATTTCTTTGCATTGAATTTTAGTTGCCAGGCATTAGACCATTCCTCGAACTTTTGCAGATCCTTTTTCATATTTTCCACTCCCTCTTCGGTGTCTACTCTGTTACAAATCTTGGTATCATCTGCAAAAAGGCACACTTTTCCTTCTAACCCTTCAGCAATGTCACTCACAAACATATTGAACAGGATCGGCCCCAGCACCAAACCCTGAGGGACTCCACTACTCACCTTTCCTTCCTCCGAGCGACTTCCATTAACCACCACCATCTGGCGTCTGTCCGACAGCCAGTTTCTAACCCAGTTCACCACTTTGGGTCCTAACTTCAGCCCTTCAAGTTTGTTCAACAGCCTCCTATGAGGAACCGTGTCAAAGGCTTTGCTGTAATCTAAGTAAATTACATCTAGGAGGTTAGTCGACTGAAGTACAGGATTCAAGAACTGGAGGGACTTTACATCGCGGAAGACCCGTTCAGGACAGCTGAAGACCCAGAGAGAGAGAGGCACATCAAGGAACAAGTCAGGGAGATCGAGGAGTTCATCGAAGACGCCTACAGGAGGGTGAAAGAACAAGAACATCGTAGGAAGGACGAGGCTACACCCGCAAGGAATAGAGAGCAAGAGCAGTCGGACTCCAAGGAAGAAGAAGCCCATAGAAGACCTCCGCAGGAAGGGGAGGCATGGTCTTGCCGGTGCCCAGAAGAGGAAGCAGGAAAGCACACCGAGGACTGCGACTGAAGTGAAAGTTGAAGAAGGGAAAGTCTGCGATCCTAGTGGGAGACTCAATCCTAAGGAATGTAGACAGCCACATAGCAGGTGGGAAAGAGGATCGACTAGTGACCTGTCTCTCAGGAGCGAGAACAAAGAACATCGTGGACAAAATTGGAGAGATCCTGGAAGGAGCAGAGACAGAAGAGACTGCAGTAGTGATCCACATCAGGACAAATGATGTCAGCAGAAGAGACTACAGAAGAAGTGCACTGATAGAACAATTCAAGATTCTGGGAAGGAAGTTGAGGATGAGGACCCAGAAGATAGCGTTCTCAGAGATCCTATCAGTACCGAGGGCAGATGTGAAGAGGCAGACGGTTCTAAAATCAATAAATGCTTGGATGAGAAAATGGTGTGAAGAAGAGGGGTTCCACTTCGTGAGGAACTGGACAACGTTTTGGGGTAAGAACAAGATCTTCAGGAGAGATGGACTACACCTGAGCGCAGCGGGAACTAGACTTCTAGCAAACAACGTCAGGAGAGGAATAGAACAGGCTTTAAACTAAGAAGAAGGGGAAAGCTGACAGTCGACCAAGTGTCGATGATTCGGAAGAAGGTATCCCGCAAAGATACTAAGGGAGAAAAATGCTGTGAAGAAACAACGGGCAAAACACAGGAGTTGACTAACCCAAAAGAGGAGGATGAAAGGATTGCAGCACAAGGGAAGAAAATAAAATTTGAAGCACAGCGAAAGGAAATGAAGACAAAAAAATACCAGGACTTAAATTGCATATATACTAATGCAAGGAGCCTAAGGAACAAAATGGGGGAATTAGAAGTCATGGCCAAAACTGAGAACATAGACATCATTGGGGTCTCCGAAACATGGTGGAATGAAGAAAACAAATGGGATACAGTACTACCGGGGTATAAACTCTATCGCCAGGACAGGTCAGGTCAGAAAGGAGGAGGAATAGCCCTATACATAAAAGAAAGCATACACTTGACCAGAGTGGACACAGCAGCAACAACCAACAATTTTGAATTGCTATGGGTTAAAATACTGGGAAGGAAAGGGCCCGAGATAAAGATGGGCCTGTACTATCGTCCACCTGGGCAAACCGAAGCTATCGAAGAAGAAATGGAAGCCAAGATAAAGCGAGAATGCAAAAGTGGTAACACGATCTATCCCGGGATAGATTGGAGTCTTGGAAGCTCCAAATGCGCCAGAAAGACCGGATTCCTGGAGGCTATACAGGATTGCTTCATGGATCAACTTGTTATAGAACCGACGAGAGGGAATACCACTCTGGACATAATTCTAAATGGGCTAAGAGGGCCTGCGAAGGAAGTGGAAGTAATGGGACCGTTGGGAAACGGCGATCACAATATGATCAAGTTCAAAATTGAAGTAGGAATACCGAAGGGAAAAAGAACCATAGCGACAACTTTTAACTTCAAGAAAGGAAACTACAAAGCGATGAGAGTAATGGTAAGGAAGAAACTTAGGAACACCTCAAAGAAATGGCAGACTGTAGAGCAAGCATGGTCTTTATTCAAGGACACAGTGATCGAGGCGCAAAATCTGCATATCCCAAGATTCAGAAAAGGGTGCAAAAAGAATCTAACAAAAGACCCAGCGTGGATAACCAAAGAAGTCAAGAAAGCGATAGGGGATAAGAAGAATTCATTTAAGAAATGGAAAAAGGACAAAACTGAGGAGAATTGGAAAGAGCACAGAAAGTATCAAAAAGAATGTCACCGAGTGGTTAGAAAAGCCAAAGAGAATATGAAGAAAGGCTAGCCAGGGAAGCACAAAATTTCAAACCGTTCTTCAGATATTTTAAAGGGAAGAAGCCAGCCAGGGAGGAGGTGGGACCACTGGATGACAGAGACAGGAAGGGAGTGGTGAAGGAGGAGAAAGAAGTGGCGGAAAGACTAAACATGTTCTTTTCGTCTGTATTTACAAAAGAGGAAATATCCAACATACCGGAACCTGAGCAAATCTTCAAAGGAGACCAAACAGATAAACTAACATCCATGGAATTAAGCCTTGAAGACATACACAGGCAGCTAGAAAAATTAAAAACTGACAAATCGCCGGGCCCAGACGGAATCCACCCAAGGGTTCTGAAAGAACTTAAGGAGGAAATAGCGGAACTACTACAGCAAGTTTGCAAACTATCCCTGAAAACAGGAGTGATTCCAGAGGATTGGAAGATAGCCATGTTACGCCCATCTTTAAAAAGGGATCAAGGGGTGACCCGGGGAACTACAGACCGATGAGTCTGACCTCAGTTCCGGGGAAAATGGCGGAAGCGCTGATAAAAGACAACATCGATGAGCATTTTGAAAGAAATAAACTTCTAATCACAAGCCAACATGGCTTCTGCAAGGGGAGATAGTGCCTAACGAACTTACTGCAATTCTTCAAAGGAATTAGCAAAGGGGACCCCATAGACATCGTATATTTAGATTTCCAAAAAGCCTTTGACAAGGTACCCCATGAACGCCTAATTCGGAAACTGAAGAACCATGGGGTGGAAGGAGACGTACACAGATAGATCAGAAACTGGTTGGCGGGTAGGAAGCAGAGGGTAGGAGTAAAGGGCCACTACTCGGACTGGAGGAGGGTCACAAGTGGTGTTCCGTAGGGGTCGATGCTCGGACCGCTGCTATTCAATATATTTATAAATGATATAGAAACAGGGACGAAGTGCAAAATAATAAAATTTGCAGACGACACCAAACTATTTAGTGATGCTCGGACTAAAGAGTACTGTGAAGAATTACAAAGGGACAAGCTAGGGGAGTGGGCGACGAGATAGCAGATGAAGTTCAATGTAGAGAAATGTACAGTATAGCACGTAGGAAACATAAACCCGAGGTACAGCTATACGATGGGAGGGATACTATTGAGTGACAGTACCCAAGATAGGGACTTGGGGGTAATAGTGGACAAGACAATAAAGCCGTCGGCACAGTGTACTGCGGCCGCCAAGAGAGCGAATAGAATGCTAGGTATAATCAAGAAGGGTATTACAACCAGAACGAAAGAAGTTATCCTGCCATTGTATCGGGCGATGGTGCGTCTGCATCTGGCGTACTGCATCCAGTATTGATCGCCGTACTTTAAGAAAGATATATGGCGATACTCGAGAGGGTTTAGAGGAGGGCGACACGTTTGATAAAGGGTATGGAACACCTTTCATACACTGAGAGACTAGAAAAACTGGGGCTCTTTTCCCTGGAGAAGAGAAGATTTAGAGAAGACATGATTGAGACCTATAAGATCATGAAGGGCATAGAGAAAGTGGAGAGGGACAGATTCTTCAAACTTTCGAAAACTACAAGAACGAGAGGACATTGGGAAAAGTTGAAATGGGACAGATTCAAAACCAATGCTAGGAAGTTTTTCTTCACCCAACGGGTGGTGGACACCTGGAATGTGCTTCCAGAGGGCGTGATAGGACAGAGTACAGTATTAGGGTTCAAGAAGGGATTGGGCAATATTCTGAAGGAAAAGGGGATAGAAGGTTATAGATAGAGGACTACTACACAGGTCCTGCACCTGTTGGGCTGCTGCGCGAGCAGACTTCTGGGCACGATGGACATCTGGTCTGACCCAGCAGAGGCACTTCTTATGTTCTTATGTTCTAGCATATGTCCTCAATCCAGCTCTCCGGTCACCCAATCAAAAAATTCAATCAGGTTCATTTGGCACAATTTACCTTTAGTAAAGCCATGTTGCCTCAAATCCTGTAACCCATTAGATTCAAGGAAGTACACTATTCTTTTTTCAGCAACACTTCCATTATTTTTCCAACAACTGAAGTGAGGCTCACTGGCCTGTAGTTTCCTGCTTCATCCCTGTGACCACTTTTGTGAATAGGGACCACATCCGCTCTCCTCCAATTCCCAGGAACCACTCCCGTCTCCAGAGATTTGTTGAACAAGTATTTAATAGGATTCACCAGAACTTCTCTGAGCTCCCTTAGTATCCTGGGATGGATCCCGTCTGGTCCCATCGTTTTGCCAGACAATCTCGGTCCTTCAAGTTTCAAGTTTTATTGAATTTGATAAATCGCCTATTTTGTACTAAGCGAGCAACAATTAAAAAAAGAAAAGCTGTACATAGCTTTAGAAGAGGTACATAAAAACTTCAGACAGACGATACAGACACACTAGAGAAACAATGGGAAGGGGTAAAGTAGGTTAAAGTTACATATTGCGTTTCTCGGAGGAGAAGAAAGTGAAAATATGGTAGGAAAAAACATTAGGGTTGGGGGTTTAGAAAGTCATATTGAGAGGAGTTAAGAATAAAAAGAAAGAGGGATTATTTAAAATTACTGGTTAAAAAATTAAAAATAATAATGAGCGAGAAGGTTTTAAATATTAAAAGAAGTTTTAAAAAGGAAAGTTTTTAGGTTGGATTTAAATAAGTTAAGGTCTTTGATTTCTCTAATGTATAAAGGAAGGGCATTCCAAGTAAGGGGAGCCATGACTGAGAATATGTCGTGACGTCTAGTTCCGATGATCTTTAGGGAAGGTACAGTAAATGTTCCTAGAGCAGTTGATCTTAATGCTCAGGACGAGCTATATGGAATTAACAGCTGATCTATAAATAAGGGTTCATTATTGAATAGAGTTTTGAAAGTTAAAAGTGATATTTTATAGGTTATTCGTTGATTAATTGGGAGCCAGTGTGAGTCTATTAAAAAAGGTGTTACGTGGTCGTATTTTTTGCCATTATGAATGATTTTAACTGCAGTATTTTGTATTATTTGTAGACGTTTTTTTTCTTTTTGTGTAATGTTTAATAAGAGTGAATTACAATAGTCTAATTTGGACATGACCAAAGAGTGTATTAAGATATTCAATGATTTAGGTTCCAGAATTTTAGACATCGAGCGAATTAGGCGCAAGCGAAAAAAACAGCATTTTACCACATTGCTGATATGTTCGTGGTACGTAAATTTATCATCAATGGTGACTCCTAATAATTTTAGTGATGATACTATGTTAATTGGTAAGTTACTTATTAGAAAAGGCGCTGACAGTGTTAATCCTTGCTTCGTTGGAAAAAATAAGGCTTTGGTTTTGGTGATGTTTAATGCTAATTTGTTTTGTGAGAGCCAATTTTTTATTTTTTCAAGTTTTTGATTAATTGCAAGTATTTCATTGATGTTTTCAGGATTAAATGAATGAACAAGCTGAATGTCGTCGTGAACACAGAACAAAAGTATTTGTTTAACACATTTACTTTTTCCTCATCACTCTCCATATATCGGTTCCCAGCATCTTTTAGTTTAGCAATTCCATTTTTCAACTTCCTCCTTTCACTAATGTATCTAAAAAAAATTTTGTCTCCTTGTTTTACATTTTTAGCCATTCTTTCGCCTGTGCTTTCGCCTCTTGGCTTCTTTCAGTTTCACCCTGTAGCCCTTTCTGCACTCCTCTTCTTGGGTTTTTTTTATATTTCACAAATGCCAACGCTTTCGCCTTTATTTTCTCCGCCACTAGTTTGGAGAACCATATTGGCTTCCTTTTTCTCCTGTTTTTATTTATTTTCTTCACATAAAGGTCTGTAGCCATTTTTATGTTTCAATCATTTTTATTAAACACCACAAAGGTAATACAGAGCGCAACAATTCACATTTTTATAACAGAATACAACTCCAATCCCTACCCTCCCAACCATCCACCCTCCCACCCTCCACACCACCCAGGCAGCAGCGGTAGCAGAAAATCAAGTAAAGGTAAAAGTAATATAAGATGCAGACTGATTAATTTTTCCAAATTTGGTTTTGAACGTAAGGAGTGAATGTCAAACCAACAGTGATAGAACAATCATCCAGCTTTGGTTGACATATCCACAATATCTCGTCGTTCCAATAGCATTTGATGTAACATTAATGCTCTCCATTGAGGGATGGTTGGAGGCTGTGGCGAAAGCCATTGCAATAAGATACATTTCCGTCCCAGCAACACAGTTTTTCGAAGGAAGGCTGCACAACCTGGTCTAGGTGGGTGAAAACGAATCTGTAAGGTGAAAAGGAAACTGGGATGCAATCTCCAAGAGCAACTCCAAAGCCGCGCCACCAAAGACACCAAGTGTATCCAAAAGGAAGATACCAGGGGGCAAGTCCAGAACATATGTCCAAAAGATGCCATAGGACAAGCACACTTCCCACAACAATGTCCCGCACTGATCCCCATCACATGCGCTCTCTTTGGTGTGCAAAATGCACGCAACAGGAATTTATAATTTCTCTCTCTCTCCACCGATGACACGGTAGAGGCATTTCCCAGACGAATTCCTTTACGGATCATATCAGCTGAAATAGGCAGCTGGAGATCTATTGACCACTTCTGAGCCAAGGTGGAAAAGTCCAAGTCACCAGCACGTTCCTGCAACCACTTATGATAGAATCTTAGCGGTATGGGCTCCTGAGCCGTGAGGGAAATCGCCTCCTGTAATCTGTCCTGTACATCCTCCCGTAGCATCGTCGGAGTCAAGGTCTGTAGATAGTGTTGAAGTTGTTGGTACGCAAACCAGTCCGTGGGCAATAGACGAAACTTCGTCTGCAGGTCAGTGAAAGAGACAGGAGAACCAGTATGTTGCACAGCCTGTGACACTAGTGGAATGAAGGAATTCTGTAGAGGTAATATTTGTGAAGGTGGATGTTTCTGTGTTACATGTCGCAGTCTTCCCAAGCCTACTGTGACCTATTTATTCCTGAGCTGTTTTATTCTTTTGAGGTAGAGGTGGTAAGTTGGTATAATTTTGTGGAGTGATGGAAGCTGCTTTAATTGTATTCAATTCCTGTTCAAGTTTGCAGAGCTCCTCCTTAACACTAGCAAGTTGAAGTCAGATGGGGCAAGTCTTAAGCCTCCAAATAGTGTGTCTTGGAATTAAAGCACCAGAGTGATTGCATAGAATAAAGGTCGTCTTGATTGGTTGTGAAGTGACTTGATTTGAGTAGTCCTGATTATTTGGGTCTCTATATATGAAGAGATCATAGCTGCTATTCAAGATGTACAATAGTCAAGAAACACCGTCATGCGTCAAATAAAAAAGATGTGTGGAGACACAACTGAATAATTGTTGGAGGATGTTTCAAATTGTGTTGCTTTCTTAGGAGGAGTGTGTGGCGCAGTAGTTGGATCTACAGCCTCAGCACCCTGGGGTTGTGGGTTCAAACCCCGCGCTGCTCCTTGTGACCCTGGGCAAGTCACTCAATCCTCCATAGCCCCAGGTACGTTAGATAGATTGTGAGCCTACCGGGACAGAAAGGGAAAATGCTTGAGTACCTGATTGTAAAAACCGCTTAGATAACCTTGATAGGCGGAATATAAAATCCTAATAATAATAATACTCCAACTGGATGAATCTACAGACATAAGAGACATAGCCCAGTTACTAGTCTTTATCTGGATGGTTTTTGAAGACTTCAGTGTTAAAGAAGAACTACTTGAAATGATTTCTTTAAAATGGAGAACTACCAGTGAGGAAATATTCAGTTCATCCATTCTTTTGTGACAAAGTGTAATCTTCCATTGCATAGACTTGTTTCCATCACTTCTGATGGAGCAAGAGCAATGACAGGTGAGGTTAAGGATTTCATAGCCCTCTATAGACAGCATGATGACTTCCCAGATTTCCTAAATGTACATTGTCCAAAAGGATTATTTGATTCATTCCCCTTACTTTGGAAGGAAGAGGGTATAAAATATTTAGGTATTTGGATACAGAAAACGTTGGAAGAGACAATGAAAGTAAATGAAAAATCTTTACTGTTGGAAGGTTACAGAAATGTGTGAGCAATGGAACCCTTTACATTTTTCTTGGTGGGGGAGAATCTAAACGGTTAAGATGATGATTTTGCCTGTGGTTTGCTACCAAATGGGTATGTTGCCAGTATTTTATCAGGGGTCCTTTTACAAGAAATTAAATAGTATTCTTACTAAATTTGTTTGGCTGGGTAAAACTGCGAGAATTTCCTTTAGTATCTTTACAAAAACCAATTGTGGCGAGGGGAGGGTAAACTTTCCCAATTTTTATAGGTACCATCAAGCCTATATAATGCGTCAGGGTATGTATTGGATCCTCCCTGAGCTCATGGAAAATATTCCAGACTGGCTATGGTTAGAATGGCAACTCCTGTCTCCATTGAGATTGGGTCACTATTTTAAGTATCAGGTTACCTAGGTTCTATATGGACAATAGAATTTTATTAGACATTGGCAGACATTAAAATTTATTAATAATATAACACGTATTCCAATTCATAAATCCATGTGTCAGTCCCTTTGGCTGAACTTCAAGATTCAAATTGACAGGTTTAAGGTCATCTGGAAACATTGAATGAAGGCGGGCATACGTACTCTGGATGATGTAGTATCAGATGGAAAGCTGCTTGACTTTTCACGACTGCAACAAACATTTGGTATTGCGAAGTCTCAAGTATATAAGTGGTTGCAGTTGAAGCAGGCCATTCAGAAGGGGTTCCCTGATTGGCAAAATCTTAAAAATCAGTATAGTGTGCCAGTCCTATGCTTCCAGACAGATTTCCTGGGACATCAGGCCATTCAGTGGTACAAATTAATATCTGAATTTTGGTTTTTGTAAAGATACTAAAGCAATTCTCGCAGTTTTACCCAGCCAAACAAAGACTGGTCTTTATGAGCATTGAGATAAAGTAACAGATTTCTGCATTTCAATGGTCACGAATTTGGACTTGGAGGATGAGATGTACGGCGTCTGCATCTATGAGACAAACATGGTTTTTCTTGTTACATAGATCTTTTTGGACCCCTGTTCGTTTAAAGAAATTGGATAGTTCTAAGTCTAATAGATGCTGGAACTTTCATCTGATACTTAGATTTTGGAGATCCATTTGAGGTCAAGTGAATGAAATATTGGAAAATCCTGTGGCATTAACATACAATATTGTGTTATTTGGTATGTTAATGAAGGCTAAAAGTCAAATATCTTCCCATAATAATAAACTTCTCTTTATTATGAAATTGGAAAAACTGGGATCGGTTAAACTATACTTTCTGGTGAGAATATCTATGTCACACTTTTAAAATGGAACGTATGATGGCCATACAACAGGGACATTATAGGAAATTTATGGATGTTTGGGGGCCATTGACAAAATTCTGTAACGAGTGATTGTTCAATTTGCCCTTTGATCATACACTTTCAGGGTGGGTGGGGAGATACTTTTAATTTGAGTGCAATTGTTGAATATGTAGATAGGGGGGATGATATATGTATTTGTTATCACTAATATCTATATATAATACTAATATCACCCAATACTAAATGACCTAATACCAGATAACTACAAAATTCACATGCTAAACCGTGAAGACCGAAGAGGGGGAGGACTAGCAATCATCCTCAAGGAAGAACTCAAACTTGAATTAGTTGATTCCAAGAAAACCAATCAACTAGAAACACTAGCATGCAAAATTAGCAATAAGGACCTAGAAGAGTACCTCTCCTGCATTCTATTTTATGTACCGCCAAAATACTGGTCAAAAGCCAGAGAAGAACTCTATGAATTCATCCTACACAACTCAATCACCCCGTCTTACAATATAATAGCAGGAGACGCGAACCTACATTTAGAAAAAGAGGAAAATCCCGACACAAAAGACTTTAAAAAATTCCTATCCTCACTCAACTTCTTTCTACCTTCATCCACACAAACCCATGAAAAAGGCCACCAGCTAGATTTGGTAGCCATGTCCTCAAAAGAAATCCTAAATCCCACTATTTCCATATCAAACGGCATCTGGAACCACGACATCTGGTCCGACCATTACACCTATTACTTTAATTTAATCTGGAACCAACCAAAAGAAAAAACGCACCCAAGGATAAAAAAAGAACATCTCACAAGGGGCCACATTAACCCAGAGGAATACTGGGCACACTATGAAGCGCGCGAGGAGATGAACGAAGAAGGCGAATTCTGGGAACAGTGGTCAAAAACAAGCACAACCATCTTAGACAAAATAGCTCCCAAACAAAACAGAACAAACCGCTCAAATAAATATAACAACTGGTTCGATTCCGAACTACAAAAAATGAAACAATCAACACGACGACTGGAAAGGATCTGGAACAGGTGAAAAGTCTGACAGGAACAATTGGAGAGCAAACATAAAGGAATATAAACAACTGATAAAAGAAAAAAGGAAAAAATTCTACTCATCCAAAATATACACATCCAACACAAGCTCAAAAGGAATTAACACTCATGAATTGTTCAATCTAGTCAAAAATTTATTCGACACCACACGCCACAGTCAATCAACGCACGACACAAAACTTCCATCAACAGACGACCTAGCACAACACTTCAACTCAAAAATTGTGAACCTAAGGAAAAATGGCCCAACAAACAACACAGATGAACAACAAATAACCAACATACATGAAAACGAAACACCAGTAGACATGTATTGGAACTCCTTTCAGGACCTAGAATGGAACAGCTTCATAAAACTATATAACAAATACACCAAATCAAACTGCATCCTAGATCCCTGTCCACCCAACATAATGAAAGCAGCCCCTCTAGACTTTAAAATAACACTATGGACTCATATGTCCAACAATTTAAAAAATGGAAAATTCCTATCAAAAAATGGTCACATTATAATCACCCCAATCCCAAAAAATCGTAAACTACCCCTAACATCAGCAACCAACTATAGACCAGTAGCATCTATCCCATTTTTCGTAAAAATAATGGAAGGCTTGGTACAAACCCAACTGATGGACTACCTAGATCGGTTCTCACTGCTACATGAAACCCAGTCAGGCTTCAGACCTCTGTTCAGTACCGAGACGGTGATAGCAGCAATCTTAGAATACCTACGTAACCTATTTAGCAAAGGCCACAAAGCCTTAGTGATGCAATTCGACATGAGCTCAGCCTTCGACTTGGTGGATCACAAAAAACTACTACAATGTTTAGATTCAATCGGCATCGGAGGCGAAGTGCTGGACTGGTTCCGAGATTTCCTCACAACCCGCACATATCAAGTCCGCTTCAACTGCAATCTCTCAAAAACATGGAGAAACCCATCAGGCGTTCCACAAGGATCCCCACTATCCCCACTACTCTTCAACATCTACATAGCTTCATTGGGCACGCAGCTAACCCAGCGAGGCATAAAAGTATTCAGCTATGCAGACGATTTCACAATCATAATCCCATTTACGGCATCCCCCTCTGAAACCATCCCCCCAGCAACTGAAGCGCTAAACACGATGGAACACTGGACCACAGATTTCAAACTGAAGCTCAATTCAGAAAAAACTAAATTCTTCATAGCCTCGCCACACGCACAGAATACGACAACATCACTACACATTAACAATCTAAACTACCCCCATTCAACCAACGATGAAGATCCTAGGAGTAATACTAGACCAAAGCCTAACCATGAAGGACCACATAGACTCCTTAATCAAAAGAGGGTTCTTCACTCTCTGGAAACTTAAGTCCATTAAGGCGTACTTCCACACTTCAGCTTTCAGAATGCTAGTACAATCCCTAATACTAAACCACCTGGACTATTGCAACATCACCCATCTGACGATCCCCCAGAAGCAAATGCAAAGACTACAACTGATACAAAATGCAGCAGTCAGGATGATTTTCGGGCTGAAGAAGTCCGATCACATAACCCCTTCTTACCGACTACTACACTGGCTGCCAATGGAGGCGCGCACAAAGTTCAAGCTAGGATGTCTCTGCTTCAAAGTATTAAATGGTCTAGCCCCAAAATAAATCACAGATCTCTTCTCATTCCCAACCAACAGACATGAAAGAAAAACACACATGAAATTTGTCTCCCCACCGGCTAGAGGGTGCAAATATAAGAGACACCATCAAAAACTGCTATCATATCAAGCAGCCATATGGGGTAAAGACCTAGAAAAACTCATTGCACACACAAACAATTATGAAGAATTCAGGAAACACCTAAAAACTTACCTATTCTTGAAACACCTAGGCAACGAACCGGAACATCAACCCCCCTCGTAACATCATCACATAACTAAACTTGCAAACTGTTAACCCCAACCCCTAATCACTAACTACGAACACTCTATTCAAGTCACGGAATATTTCTACTTCTGAGCAAACAGCTTGGCACTTCCGGGTCCATTCAAGTCACGGAATATTTCTACTTCTGAGCAAACAGCTTGGCACTTCCGGGCCTTAAAACACACAAACTGTTGTTAACATTATTAATATTATCAGATGTAGACTGCTTTACTCTTTAATTCATTGTACGAGAAGTATACTGCTATACTCTTTAATTCATTAAATACGTAAAGTTTCTCTTTATTGTATTGAGATGTACACTGCTAAACTCCTTAATTCATTGTACGTAAAGCTTCTCTTTATTGTATTGACATTTTCTTTTATTGTATTCATAATCTCTTTTACTGTAAACCGCCTAGAAGTCGCAAGATAGCTGGCGGTATATAAAAATAAAGTTATTATTATTATTATTAATAATAAAACTCTAAGCGCACATGCGCACTCCTACCTGCGTGTTCCGTGATCCATAGCTCCGTGGCCGGCAGAATGTTAAGGGTGCAGTGTGTGCGCACATTCAGAGCGCGTGCAGCGCTTGCACATGTTCAGAGCTGACATTGGGGAGAGAAGGAGGCGGCAACTGAGCTACGGAGCTAGGGGAGGGAAGGCCACAACCACTGCCGCTCCCTCTGCCTCCACGGCCTTCTCCTCTGCCTCCACTCTCCCCTCTGGGTCAGAGCACCGTTGCAGCTCTCTGCCCACCCGGCACTGCTGGGACAAAATGGAATGGGGAGAGGGGGAGAATGAGACAATCTTCTACACCTTTTGATTAGCCAGACAGCTGCCAAAGAGGGCAAAGCTCATTGGGTCTGAGAGCTGTCAAGGAAAATGCCGTTAAGGACCTTAGCTCCGTGCCCTGAAAGCCTTCAAATGGGCGAGCAGGTACTTTGGGATTCCGGAGATTATTGGCTACTGTGGCCACATTCTAAGCCACTTACTAAACCACAGAATGTCGGGAACCTGAACCTGTGAAGTTGGTGGCCATTGTTTGCCCTCATGCAGGTCCTTCCCATGTGTTAAACCTATTTTTACCGTGATTGTAAAAACCCTGTTTTTCTGTTTATTTCATTAATGAGCATACACTAATGTTGCAGATAAAAAAAACCCCAAACCTTAACTACAGTATCAAACAAAAAAATATCAACACACAGACAGCGGCCATGGAGAGAAAGAGACAGAAAGACAGACAGACACACAGACAGCAGCCAAGGAGAAAGAGAGACACAGAAAGACAGGCAGACACAAAGAGTGAGAGAGAGAGAGACAGAAAGACAGACAGACAGCGGCCAAGGAGAAAGAGAGACAGAAAGGCAGACAGACACACAGACAGCAGCCAAGGAGAGAGGGAGAGACAGAAAGACAGACAGCAGCCAAGGAGAGAGAGAGAGAGAGAGAGAGAGAAAGACAGACACACACAGAGAGTGACAGAGGGAGACAGAAAGACAGACAGACAGCGGCCAAGGAGAGAGAGAGACAGAAAGACATACAGACAAACAGACAGTAGTCAAGGAGAGACACAGAAAGAAATAAAGACAGATAGAGAGTGGCCAAAGAGAGAGAGGGAGAGACAGAAAGAAAGACAGACAGCAGCTAAGAAGAGAGAGACAGATAGAAAGACAGACAGACACATCTATTCTACCACCCGTTAATGAAACAGGCTTAAAGACTAGTAAAATATAATTTGATAGAATTTAAGAGCTGTTAAAATGTAAAATGTCTTTATAATATGTTGCACTTATTTTTGGCTTTAAAATGAATAAAGATTTTTTTTTTTAAACCCTTAAAAATGACATTTTTCTCAATACCCGTGCTGAGCAAGAATTGTTTTGGAAGCTAGTGCCTAGAGACAAATTTCCCAACTTGAGATGATGCAGTGAAGCTATACACTCCTGTTTCGGTTCAACTTATTTGTGAATCTGTGTTTTCCCATGTGAAAATGACTAAGAGGACAGTGCTCCCCCGTGAATTCACGGTCCACTATTCACGGTCCTGGTCATTCATGGTATTTTCCAACCACGAATGACCGGGCAGGAGAGGGCAGCCGGAGTGCCAGCGAGTGAAGGAAATCACTCACTGTATGCTCTGACCACCTCTTCCTGTACTAAAGTTGGGCCTCACCAATCAGGAGCTGCTTTGACACACAGCTCCTGAATGGTGAGAGCTGACTTTAGTACAGGAAGAGGTGGTTGGAGCACACCATGAGTGATTTCCTTCACGCGCTGGTGCTCCAGCTGCCCTCTCCTGCCTCTCCAGCTGTCCTCTCCTGTCTCCCCTGCTAAAAACTATATTTGCGGTTTTTCAACATTTGCGGGGGTTCATAGTCATACAGCAGGTATAACCAAAGGTTTAGGCAGGTTGCCTAGTCGGCACTTATATGTTTTGACTTAGACCAAGTCAAAACAGGTATAAGTGCCGAAAAAGGGGCCGCTTTGCTGATCGTGGCTGCCACGATCAACTCAGCGGCCCCAGCAACCTGCCTATCCCCTACCACAACGATCATGGCAGAAAAGATGGCTCATCTCCCTGCCGCGATAACGATTGCGAAGTGCCACCAACTATGACACTTTGGATTGCTATCATGGCAGGAGAGATAGCCAATCTCTAATGATTCGATTCCCCTGACACTATCGGTGCAGGAGGGAGCCCAAGCCCTCTTGCCCAATGAACCACCCCCGCAAGACCCCCTGTAATTTGGTGGGTGGGGGGTGTTTGGAGGGACCGATCGGGGGTTCAGGGGGGCCGGACATGGGGGACTGTGTCAGGGCAGGAGGGCCTGGGATCTCTCCTGTCCATATCTTAGTGGGGCTGGGGGGTAAGGGGGTCACCGGGGCAAGAAAGCCTGGGATCCCTCCTGCCCCGATAGTGTCAGGGAGGTGGCGGTTCTTTGGGCAGGAGGGCTTGGGCTCCCTCCTGCACCAATCGTGTCAGAGGGGTGACGGTTCTTTGGGTATGAAGGCTTGGGCTTCCTCTTCCCCGATCATGTTGGGAGGATCGCGGCAGGAGAGATTGGCTATCTCTCCTGTCGTGATAGCAATCTAAAATGCCGCTGTTGGCGGTACTTCGGGATCGTTATCATGACAGGGGAGATGAGCCATCTTTCCTGCCGCGATCATTGCTGGGGGGTGGGGGGCTGTGGATTCCATAACCGGTGTTCTTTTTGACAGACATCGGTTACAGAATCCAGCTGGTCTGGTTTTGGGTGTTTGGAACTTAAGCTTTTTATTGGAACTTAAGTTTTTTATGTGGTAAGTGTAGATGTTGTGGTGGTCTGGGCATTTAAACAGCTGAACGCCATTATCAAAAAAATCCTCATTTTTGACATTTTTTTTGAGAATGGACATTTTCCCTGCTTCTACTTTCAGCGTTTAGGGCCCAGGCCAAAATTGGACTTGGATTTTATTTTTTTATTATGCCTCTCCACGTATTTAATTTTGCCCCTTCAACAGAAATTCTACCTCTGAACAATTTAACGGCATAATTTTTGCCTCTCCACGTATTTAATTTTGCCCCTTCAACAGAAATTCTACCTCTGAACAATTTAACGGCATAATTTTTGTTTTTGAAGCATTAAGCTTATATCCAGACACAGAAGAACAATCATCAATAGTTTGAAGGATACGTTGCAGTGAGTCTGGATACCATCAGCATAAGCCAACAGCTTGATAGTAGAGGCATCAGACGAAATACCTTTGATGTTAAAATTGCCACGTATTACCATCAGCAGGGGGTTCCAATTCAGGTTAAACAGTAATGGTAAAAGGGGACATCCTTATCTCGTTCCTCTTGTCAGGTTAATAGGGTCTGACATCTGATTGTTGATGCAGTATTATGCTTAATTTGGATTCATGTTATGTTATGTTATGACACCTTATGACTTTTTCTGTTTTATGCTTTTCTGTTTCTATTTTTTGTATTTTTCATTTGATTTGATATATTGTTATATCTATAAATTTTAAAAAATTCAATAAATGATTTAATGAGAGAAAAAAAAAATAAAAAAATATATATATATATATATATGTATATATATATATATATATATATATATATATATAGCTGTAAAAGGTGATGTACAGTACACATATCTTCTAACCACATATCTGCTGCCAGTGGCGTACCAAGGGGGGGCTGGGGGCGGTCCTCCCTGGGTGCATGCCCCAAGGAGGTGCACAGCTGGCCACCCGCCAGGGAATAGGCTGCTGCCGAGGAAAGGCTTCCACTGCCACCATCAAGAACAAGCCGGCGCCGAGTTCTCCCTGCTTTTCTTCCCCGCAGGGCCGACCAACTCTCGCCACCCGACGTCAATTCTAACGTCAGAGAAGACGTTCTGGGCCAGCCAATCGCTGCCTGGCTGGCCCGGAACGTCCTCTCCGACGTTAGAATTGACATCAGGTGGTGAGAGTTGGTCGGCCCTGCAGGGAAGAAAAGCATAGAAACATAAAAACATAGAAAAATGACAGCAGAAAAGGGCCACGGCCCATCTAGTCTGCCCACACTAATGACCCACTCCCTAACTACGCTCATGAAGTGATCCCACATGCCAATTCCATCTTTTCTTAAAGTCTGGCACGCTGCTGGCCTCAATTACCTGTTGTGGAAGATTATTCCAGCGATCAACCACCCTTTCAGTGAAGAAATATTTTCTGGTGTCGCCATGAAATTTCCCTCCCTTCATTCTCAACGGATGCCCTCTGGTTGCCGTGGGTCCTTTAAGAAAAAAGAGATCTTCTTCTGCCTCGATACGGCCTGTGACATATTCGAACGTCTCGATCATGTCTCCCCTCTCTGTGTTCCTCAAGTGAGTATAGCTGTAACTTACCCAGCCGTTCCTCATATGGAAGATCCTTGAGTCCTGCGACCATCCTGGTGACCATTCGCTGAACCGACTCAACTCTCAGCACATCTTTTTGGTAATGCGGTCTCCAGAATTGTACACAGTATTCCAGATGGGGTCTTATCATGGATCTGTACAGTGGCATTATCACCTCGGGCTTAAGGCTGACGAAACTTCTACGGATACAGCCCATGATTTATTTGGCCCTGGATGAAGCTTTCTCCACTTGATTGGCAGACTTTATGTCTTCGCTAATAATCACCCCAAGTTGTGTTCTGCTACAGTCCTCGCTAGGATCTCACCATTCAGGGTGTAAGTCCTGCATGGATTTTCCCGCCAAGGTGCATGACCTTGCATTTTTTGGCATTGAAACTTAGTTGCCAAGTCTCTGACCAATGCTCCAGCAGGAGTAGGTCCTGCGTCATACTGTCGAGCACTGAGCTATGTCGGGCACTGTGCTTTTGTCTGTAGTGCTTTTGCCTACTATGTTGCATAGTTTGGCATCATCGGCGAATAATGTAATTTTACCTCGAAGCCCCGCAGCCAAGTCTCTTATGAAGATGTTAAATAGAATCGGGCCCAAGACCGAGCCCTGCAGTACTCCGCTGATCACCTCCGTCGTATCGGAGGGGGTACTGTTTACCACCACCCTCTGAAGTCTCCCTGTAAGCCAGTCCCTAACCCATGCAGAGAACTCGACACTGGCCTGTTCCCGATGACGGCGGTGGCAGCCTTTCCCCGGTGATGGTGGCTGCAGCATGTTTCCCGATGGTGGTGGCATTGAGGAGGGCAGGGAGAAAGAAAGGGGGGACAGGGAGCCAGAAAGAAAGAAAGGGGGCAGGGTGAAACAAAGAAAGAAAGAAAAAAAATGGGCTTGGAGACAGGAAGAAAGAAAGAAAGAAAGAAATGGGGCACGAAGAGAGAAAGAAAGACAGACAGAGAAAGAAAGGGGGAATGGAGAGAGAAAGAAAGAAGGGGGCAGGGTGAAAGAAAGAAAGAAAGAAAGGGGGCAGGGTGAAACAAAGAAAGAAAGAAAGAAATGGGGCACGGAGAGAGAGAAAGACATACATAGAGAAAGAAAGGGGGCATGGAGAGAGAAAGAAAGAAATGGGACACGGAGAGAGAGAGAAAGACAGACATACAGAAAGAAAGGGGGCATGGAGAGAGAAAGAAAGAAGGGGCAGGATGAAACAAAGAAAAAGTTGGGGGAGGGAATGAGGTCTGGAGGAGAGGAAGCATATAGGAGGCTGAAAGAAGGGAAGAAATATTGGATGCATAGTCAGAAGAATAAAGTGCAACCAGAGACTGATGAAATTACCAAACAAAGATAGGAAAAATGATTTTATTTTCAATTTAGTGATCAAAATGTGTCCATTTTGAGAATTTATATATGTTGTCTATATTTTGTACTATGGCCCCCTTTTACTAAACCACAATAGCGTTTTTTAGCGCAGGGAGCCTATGAGCATCGAGATCAGTGTGGGGCATTCAGCACAGCTCCCTGCGCTAAAAACCGCTATCGCGGTTTAGTAAAAAGGGAGGGGGTATATTTGTCTATTTTTATATAGTTGTAACTGAGGTGACATTGCATAAAGTCATCTGCTTTGACCGCTTTGAAAACCCGCGGAATATAAATGATAATTAACATTTTCTCTGCGTACAGTGTGCTTTGTGTTTTTAAAATTTTATTGTTGGTAGATCATTTTGACTTGGCTACAAAGTTAAGGGGGAGGGAGGGGAGCTGCTGAAAGACATCTAGTAATCCTTGCAGGATTGACTGTGCAGGGAATTATTTTTGTAAAATCATGTTTTGTTATGTGACTGGCATTATTTAGACTTTAATTTCTATGAATGAATAGAATGAAAATGATATAAAATTACTTGCTTGTTTTTATGTGCATGCGCTGAAGGAAAGTGGAGAGAGAGTGGGTTGAGGATGCTGAAGGGAAATGGGGAAGAGAGAGTGGGGAGAAGACACTGATTTATAAATTGACAATTGTGCAGAATATTGTTTCTTTTTATACTTTAATATAATAAGTTCAATATAAAACAATTCAAGGCTTGTGTAGATGGAATCAGGTGGTTTGCGGGGATGGGGACCGAGCTTACGGGGATTAGTCCAATAAAATAGTATTTTCTTTTTCTCATTATTTGTTTTATTTTTATTTGTTAATTTGTAAAGTAGCGATTGTTATGTATCAGTTTTTTCAAATTTACATCTACTGTCTTTATATTTTGCACAGTATTAGAGGACATGTGTTATTGTTTTTGTGGTGTTGTGGTGTTGCATTGTATGCAGAGTCTGGTTTCTTGGAGGTTCAGTTTAACTTATGTCTACATATTTCTATTTTTAGTTTGTGATCATTCCATATTGGGTGAGGGTGTATCTCTGTTCTATGTGTATGAAAAGAACATAGTTTTCAGTTGGCATTGACTGCAGGATCAATTGATTGTGCGGGATCTGGCTTGTTTAGTTTTACAATGTATGTATTAGTGTTCTAGTGCTCACTGCAGTGTTTAAGATGCTGCCTTTTCCTAGGTACACTCTTGTTGTGCGATATGTGGATTGTTACTAAAAATCATATTTTTCTTATAGATGGGGGGGGGTCAAAAATGATGGGCCCCAGGTGTCACATATGCTAGTTACACCACTGACTGCTGCTCTTCCTGGGGATTCTATCATCTGGTTCAACACAGCATCATAGAGGGGCCATTCTAAGGATGTCCACTGGTACCAAGTCACTTGAGAAAAAGCACACCAGGTTCTGAGGGAATTGTGTTTTCTTTCATCTCTCCTAACTGCTACTCTTCCTGGGGATTCCATCAGCTGGTTCAACACAGCTGTGAATTTCAAAGCGGTCATGTAGCCGCTTAATGTAAGCCCTTGATTGGGAGCATTTAAAAGGAGGTCTTGCTCCTTTGTCGTGTTCCTTAGAGTGGGCAACGGGGGATTAACTTCAGATTTTGATCATTGTAATAGGAAAAAAGAAAAAGATACGTGTTATTTATTGAACAATCTTATTTGATTATTGGGTGCTGTTGGTATGATGTGTTCAATACCGATAATAATAGGGAATGGGCCGGAGAGGAACTGAGGTAAGCTGGATGTAAGAATTAGCCGGAAGCAGGGTGTAATCTCAATAAATGTTAATCGAAAGCTCGATGGCCAAAGGATTAGAAAGGCAACAGATAAGAAGGTAAAATTTCTATTAGTAAACTGTAGGTCAGTAAAGACTAAAACTACTGCTAGTCTGTATTTAGTAGAGAATAAGGATGTGGAGATTGTATGCTTTACAGAGACATGGTTACGAACTGAGGAAGAAGCCTTTTTATTTCAGGCACTTCTTTCAAACTTTGAACTTTTTCCTCATTCAAGATCTGATAAGAAATGAGGGATAGCCAGCTATAAATCCTCTACATTTGTTTGAATTTAAATCAATGTCTTTTCCTATATAAGGAAGGGCCCAACCTATTTGGCAGTATTTTACTGCCCCCCAGGATTACCAGTGAAAATTGGAATAATATATATCAACTATAGCAGATTTAACAGTACGATATTTTAGGTTACTAATAGTAGGAGACTTTAATGTTCAGATTGACATGGTAAATGAATATAGAACTAGATTGTTCTTATCTTTATTAGCCAATTTAAAATTGAAACAATGGGTTAATGTGGCAACTCTTCAAAAGGGATTTAGGGCTCCTTTTACTAAGCTGCGTTAGGGCCTTAACGCGCAGAATAGCACGCGCTAAATTGCAGTGCACGCTAGACCTTAGTGCTAGCTGCATAGCGTGGGTTTAGTGTGCGCTAAAATGCTGCGTGCGCTAAAAACACTAACGCAGCTTAGTAAAAGGAGCCCTTAGTATTAACTTCTGATCACATTGGTAATGATAATTTGGTGAAGATAGAGACTGAACCTCTTTCGTGGAGTGATCATTATTTGTTTATATAGTAGATAACGGCAAATAAAGACCCGAATGGTCCATTCAGTCTACCCAACCTGATTCAATAAAAAAAAAATTTTTCTTCTTCTTAGCTATTTGTGGGCAAGAATCCAAAGCTCTAACCAGTACTGTGCTTGGGTTCCAACTACTGCCCCAGCCATTGAAGCCCCCCCCAGCCCATCCTCAACCAAAAGGTCATATACAGACACAGAACGTGCAAGTCTGCCAGGTACTGGCCTTAGTTCATCAATATTTACTATTATTTTCTGATTCTAGATCCTTTGTGTTCATCCCACTCTTTTTTGAACTCCGTCACTGTTTTCCTCTCCACCACCTCTCTTGGGAGTGCATTCTAGGCATCCACCACCCACTCCGTAAAGAAGAATTTCCATACATTGTTCTTGAGTCTCCCACCCCTCAGCCTCAAATAATGCCCTCTGATTTTACCATTTTTCTTTCCCTTGAAAAGATTTTGTTCTACGTTAATACCTTTCAAGTACTTGAATGTCTGAATCATATCTCCTCTGCCACTCCTTTCCTCTAGGGTATACATATTCATGGCTTCCAGTCTCTCCTCATACGTCTTCTGGCGCAAACCTCTTATCATTTTCATCACCCTCCTCTGAACCACTTCAAGTCTTCTTATGTCCTTCGCCAGATATGGTCTCCAAAACTGAACACAATACTTCAAGTAGGACCTCACAGGGGCATCAATACCACAGGGGCATCAATACCTTCTTTCTTCTACTGGTTATACCTCTCTTTATACAGCCCAGCATCCTTCTGGCAGCCACCGCTTTGTCGCACTGTTTTTTCAGCTTTAGATCTTCGGACACTATCACCCCAAGGTCCCACTCCCCCTCCCCCTCCGTGCATATCAGCCTCTCACCTCCCAGCATATACAGTTCCTTCCGATTATTAATCCCTAAATGCATTACTCTGTATTTCTTTGCATTGAATTTTAGTTGCCAGATATTAGATCATTCATTTAACTTTTGCAGATCCTTTTTCATGTTTTCCACTCCCTCCTCGGTGTCTACTCTGTTACAAATCTTGGTATCATCCACAAAAAGGCAAACCTTATCTTCTATCCCCTCAACAATGTCACTCACAAATATATTGAACAGGATCGGTCCCAGCACCGAAACCTGAGAGACTCCATACTCACCTTTCCTTCCTGTGAGCGACTTCCATTAACTACCACCCTCTGGCATCTGTCCGACAACCAGTTTCTAATCCAGTTCACCACTTTGGGTCCTAACTTCAGCCCTTCAAGTTTGTTCAAGAGCTTCCTATGAGCAACCGTTTCAAAGGCTTTGCTGAAATCTAAGTAAATTACATCTAGCATATGTCCTCGATCCAGTTCTCTGGTCTCCCAATCAAAAAATTCAATCAGGTTCGTTTGGCACGATTTAGTAAAGCCATGTTGCCTCAGATCCTGTAACCCATTAGATTCTAGGAAGTTCACTATCCTTTCTTTCAGCAACACTTCCATTATTTTTCCAACAACTGAAGTGAGGCTTACCAGCCTGTAGTTTCCCGCTTCATCTCTGTGACCACTTTTGTGAATAAGGGCCACATCCGCTGTTCTCCAATCCCCAGGAACCACTCCCGTCTCCAGAGATTTGTTGAACCCACCAGAACCTCTCTGAGCTCCCTCAGTATCCTGGGATGGATCCTTTCTGGTCCCATTGCTTTGTCCACCTTCAGTTTTTCAAGTTGTTCATAAATACTTTCCTACGTGAATGGCGCAGATTCTACTCCATTTTCTTGTCCAACTTTGCCAGACAATCTCGGCCCTTCTCCGGGATTTTCTTCCGTGAACACAGAAGTATTTGTTTAGCACGTTTGCTTTTTCCTCATCACTCTCCACATATCAGTTCCTAGCATCAGTTGGAATATAATGTTGGGTAGTGGCGTACCAAGGGGAGGGCGGGGGGGGGGGAGGTCCGCTCCGGGTGCACGCCTTGGGTGCACAGTCGGCCCGGTTGCAAAAGAAGAAACTCAAAAAGTCTCTAGCACTTGTCATCAGCAAGAGGCAAAATCTCTCCACTTTTAAACACAGTCAGCATTTCATAATACTCTCACTTGCCTTAGTTCAAACAGCCCTCTATGGCTTGGTCTGAATTTGCCTCTCTTAGGTCCATGGCTTATGGCTAATGTGACCATTTATTTTTTTCATCAAAAAGGGACATCTATTGTCAGTCCTGCCCCCAATCCCATCGTAGCCCCGCCCCCAATTTCTTCCATTCATTTCATGTACACATAATATCTTAATTCATAATGGTACCCATAAAATTTAAAAAAAACACACAAAGCACACTATACACAGAGAAAATGTTAATTATTTATATTTGGCGGGTTTTCAAAGATGTCAAGGCAGATGATTTTAAAATATGCAATGTCACCTCAGTAACTATAGAAAAATAGACAAATATAGTGCAAAATATAGACAGCAGATATAAATTCTGAAAACTGACACATTTTGATCACTAAATTGAAAATAAAATCATTTTTCCTACCTTTGCAGTCTGGTGATTTCATGAGTCTCTGGTTGCGTTTCCTTCTGACTGTGCATCCTTTCTTTCACTTCTTTCTTTCTTTCTTTCTGCTTGCACTCAGGCACAATAATTGTCCCTTTTTATTCCCTCCCTCCTTCCTTCCTATGTCCTTAGTGCCCCAGTGCTCCTTCCTATGTCCCCCTCACTGCCTTCCAGCCTTTGTTACACCCCCTCCCCCGAAGCTAGCCAGCCTCCCTCCCTCCCTCCCTCCCTGCCGCGCTAAAGACAGCCTGCCTCCCTCCCCTCCAGCGCTGAAGCCTGCCCACGCTGCTGCTGCCTACTGCCGCTTCAAACCCCCCCCACCGTCCACCATCGCTGCCGACCGCTGCAACTAAAGCAAAGTAAGATCCAGTCGCCGGCCCACAAACCTTCTTCCCGATGTCAATTCTGACGTCGGAGAGGAAGTTCTGGGCCAGCCAGGCAGTGATTGGCTGGCCCTGAACTTCCTTTCCTACATCAGAATTGATGTCAGGAAGAAGGTTTGTGGGCCGGCGCCTGGACCTTCCTTCTCTTTAGTTGCAGCTGGCGACAGTCAGCAGCAGCGGCGGACGGAGGGGCGGGATTTGAAACGGAGGTAGGCAGCAGCAGCGGGGGCCGGTCCGGGGGGGGCAGGCTTCGGCGCTGGAGGGAGGAGAAGCGATCATCTGTCCCATTGTCCCCACAGACAGCTTTGGGATGCTATCCCTGAAAACGGGACATTTCGGTGTCCCAATGCTGTGCGTGGGAACAACGGGACAGGGGATTTTAAAAGGGGACAGTCCCGTTCAAAATGGGACTTATGGTCACCTTACGTATGGTAAATCTCCTATTGCCTGACCCTCAGCCTTGGCTTCTCCCTGGCCATGTGGCTTGGCTACTTCCTCAATCTGGATCGCTCTCTTTTTCTGTCCTAGGACACTTCTCCTCTTTTAGCAGTGCAGCTAGCATTTAATAGGCAAGTGCCCCACCTCCAACTACCAGGTGAAGGAGTTCTATGGCACTCTGCAGCTACCTGCTTCCTGATTAAAACTATAGTATTTACTTTCAGTTCAATGTGTATTGCACTTCAGACCCATCTGCTCTCTTGCTCCCTCTGGTGCTTCTGGAGAAAACAACACCAGTTTCAGGGTTTTCTTTTTCACAAAGCTGGAATGTCTCTAACAGCCTCAACTAGCTCTGCTATCTTAGGGGCACTACTAGCAGGCATACCCTGCATACCACACATCATCACGTCGACATCCATGCATGTGCAGAGGCCCTCCAGTAGGCCCTGAAATGCCAATAAGGCATGCCAGCAGGGAAGTCTAACAAATATCAATTGAGTACCCCTACCACAGACCTCCCAAGCTCCACCCTAGATCCTCCCAAGCTCTTCCCCTTTTACTAATTGTAATGCAATTTTTTCCATTCATTTTTCATATACATATAATATACACAGCAGATATAAATTCTCAGAACTGACATATTTCTATCACTATATTGAAAATAAAATTATTTTCCCTACCTTTGTTGTGTGGTGACTTTATTTTTCTGTGCTTTTAACTATGTTTCTAGTGCTTTCTTATCTATTGACTGTTTTTCTCTCCTTCTTCACTTTCTGCCTTGCATCCATCTTTAGCATTAACTTAACATTCAATTTTTCCATTTTTCTACTTTTCCATGTCTTACCTTCCCTTCCTCTCTCTCTCTCTCTCTCTCTTATTGCTTCACCGTTTCCATGGTCTGACATCTCTCTCCTTCCCTCCTTTCCCCCCAGTAGTCTGACATCTCTCTCCTTCCTTTCCCCCTTCCCAGTCTGGCATCTCTCTCTCCTCTCCTTCCCATAATCTGGCATCTCTCTCTACTACTACTACTATTATTTCTATTGCACTACCAGACTCCCCTCCTTCCCTTCTCATTTCCTGGTCTGGTATGTCTCCCTTCCTTTAGTCATCTTTCCTCCCCCACCCCCCGTAACATTTTTCTCTTCCTTCCTCCTTTCTGCCCCCTGCAGTCCATCTCCCATTGTATAGCTGGATTTTCAGAAGGCGTTTGACAAGGTTCCGCATGAACAACTACTTCGGAAAATTGCGAGCCATGGAATCGAGGGTGAAATACTCACATGGATTAAAAACTGGCTGGAACATAGGAAACAGAGAGTGGGGGTAAATGGACAATACTTGGACTGGAAGAGCGTCACCAGTGAGGTGCCGCAGGGCTCAGTGCTTGGACCCGTGATCTTCAACATCTTTATAAATGATCTGGACTAGAGAATGACACGGTGACAAAATTCAGCACCGTTCCCGTCCCCGCGGATAACCGCGGGAAACCATCTTCATGTCATTCTTTAAGGAGAGAGGGAAGAATCAGAGTATGAATGGCCACAACCACTGACCCTCAAGCTTTGCTTTGAAGAATGCTGGTGTAGAAGGACTGAGGTTGAAATAGACACTAAAAAATGACATGGGATTATTTCCCGCGGTTATCTGCGGGGATGGGAATGGTGATAAATTTTGTCATCGTGTCATTCTCTAATCTGGACATTGGTACGAAGAGTGAGGTGATTAAATTTGCGGACGATACGAAGTTGTTCAGAGTAGTGAAGACACAGGGGGATTGCGAAGATCTGCAACGTGACATAATCAGGCTTGAGGAATGGGCATCAACATGACAGGTAACAAAAATCTCATGCATGAATACAGGATGTCTGGGGCGGTACTTGGAGAGACCTCCCAGGAAAACGACTTGGGAGTTATGATCGACAAGTCGATGAAGCCATCCAAGCAATGTGCGGCGGCGGCGAAAATAGCAAACAGAATGCTAGGAATGATAAAGAAGGAGATCACGAAGGGAGAAGGTTATCATGCCGCTGTACCGGGCCATGGTGCGCCCTCACCTGGAGTACTGCGTCCAGCACTGGTCACCCTACAAGAAGAAAGACACGGTACTACTTGAAAGGGTCCAGAGAAGAGCTACTAAGATGGTTAAGGGGCTTGCCATACAATGAAAGATTAGAGAAATTGGGCATTTTCTCCCTCGAACAGAGGAGATTGAGAGGGGACATGATCGAAACATTCAAGGTACTGAAGGGAATAGACTTAGTAGATAAGGACAGGTTGTTCACCCTCTCCAAGGTAGGGTGAATGAGAGGGCACTCTCTAAAGTTGAAAGGGGATAGATTCTGTACAATCGTAAGGAAGTTCTTCTTCACCCAGAGAGTGGTAGAAAACTGGAACACTCTTCTGGAGTCTGTTATAGGGAAAAACAACCTCCAGGGATTCAAGACAATGTTAGACAAGTTCCTGCTGAACCAGAACGTACTCAGGTAGGGCCAGTGGCGTACCTAGGGTATGTGGCACCCGGGGCCCATCATTTTTTGACACCCCCCCCATCTATATGAAAAATATGATTTTTAGTAACAATCCACATATCGCACCACAAGAGTGTACCTAGGAAAAGGCTGCATCTTAATCACTCCAGTGAGCACTAGAACACCAACACATACATTGTAAAACTAAACAAGCCAGATCCCGCAAAGTCAATTGATCCTGTAGTCAATGCCAACTGAAAACTGTGTTCTTTTCATACACACAGAACAGAGATACACCCTTGCCCAATATGGTATAATCACAAACTAAAAATAGAAATATATAGAAAAAAGTTAAACTGAACCGCCAAGAAACCAGACCCTGGATACAATGCAACACCACAAAAACAGTAACACATGTCCTCTAATACAGTGCAAAATATAAAGACAGTAGATGTAAATTTGAAAAAAACTGATACATAACAATCACCACTTTACAAATTAACAAATAAAAATAAAACAAATAATGAGAAATAAAAAAATACAATTTTATTGGACTAATCCCCGTAAGCTCGGTCCCCATCCCCGCAAACCACCTGATTCCATCCACACAAGCCTTGAATTGTTTATATTAAAGTATAAAAAGAAACAATATTCTGTACAATTGTCAATTTATAAATCAGCGTCTTCTCCCCACTCTCTTCCCCATTTCCCTTCAGCATCCTCAGCCCACTCTCTCTCCACTTTCCTTCAGCGCACGCACATAAAAACAAGCAAGTAATTTTATATCATTTTCATTCTATTCATTCATAGAAATTAAAGTCTAGATAATGCCAGTCACATAACAAAACATGATTTTACAAAAATAATTCCCTGCACAGTCAAGCCTGCAAGGATTATTAGATGTCTTTCAGCAGTTCCCCTCCTTCCCTCCCCCTTACCTTTGTGGCCAAGTCAAAATGATCTACCAACAATAAAATTTTAAAAACACAAAGCACGCTGTACGCAGAGAAAATGTTAATTATCATTTATATTCCGCGGGTTTTCAAAGAGGTTAAGGCAGATGACTTTATGCAATGTCACCTCAGTAACAACTATACAAAAATAGACAAATATTCCCCCTCCCTTTTTACTAAACTGCGATAGTGGTTTTTAGCGCAGGGAGCCGCGCTGAATGCCCCACGTTGCTCTCGACGCTCATAGGCTCCCTGCGCTAAAAAACGCTATTGCGGTTTAGTAAAAGGGGGCCATAGTGCAAAATATAGACAGCAGATATAAATTCTCAAAACGGACACATTTTGATCACTAAGTTGAAAATAAAATCATTTTTCCTACCTTTTTGTCTGGTGCTTTCATGAGTTTCTGGTCTTTCTTCTTTCTTCTCCTGCCCCCCCCCTTTCTTTCTCTCTCCCCCTGACCCCCTCTTTATTTCTGCCTTTCTTTCTCTCTCCCCCTGGCCCCCCTCTTTATTTCTGCATTTCTTTCTCTCTCCCTCTGGCCTCCCTCTTTATTTCTCTCTCCCCCTGGCCCTCCTCTTTCTTTCTGCCTTTCTTTCTCTCCCCTTTGACCCCCTCTTTATTTCTGCCTTTCTTTCTCTCTCCCCTTGGTTCCCCTCTTTCTTTCTGCCTTTCTTTCTCTCTCCCCCTGACCCCTCTTTTTTTCTGCCTTTCTTTTTCTCTCCCCCTGGCCCCCCCTCTTTATTTTTTCCTTTCTTTCTTTCTCCCCCCTTGCCCCCACAAAGCCATTGTGCCAATTTCTCCACTTCCACGATTCTTTCCCTACCCTCACCCCCAAGCCAGCAGCCGATTTCTCCCTGCTCCTTCCCCGATGTCCTGAACTTCATCGGGCAGCAGCAGCATTCACAATTCACTGCTGTTGCCCGCTTCAGGTCAGGTCCTGTCTTCATGAAAACAGGAAGTAGGCAGGACCCGCCAGAGAACAAGGCCTGAAGCCGGCAACAGCAGCGAATTGTAAACGCTGCTGCTGCCCGAAGAAGGTAATGGAGCACCGAGGCAGACCGCTTCTCCCCCCTCCCAGCCGAACCCCCGCTGACCCTCCTATCTCCCCCCGTGAACCTTTCCGACCTCCCAGCGAGAGCAGCGAACCGCCTTCGCGGCTTTCTCCTCCCTCTGCCGCATCACTGATGATGTCATCAGTGATGCGGCAGAGGGAGGAGAAAGCCGACGCTACTGGAGGGAGGTTTGCTGCTTTCGTTGGGAGGGTCGGAAAGGTTCACTTGGGGGGAAGAGATAGGAGGGTCAGCGGGGGTTCGGCTGGAAGGGGGGAGAAGCGGTCTGCCTCGGTGCTCCAAGGCCTGGCGCCATTACCTTTTTCGGTAATGGCGCCGATGCTGCTTTCGCTGGGAGGGTGGGAGCGCGATAGGGACTGGACCAGCTGTGCACCTCCCCCTAAGGCGGCACCCGGGGCGGACCGCGACCCCCCACCCCACCTTGGTACGCTACTGGGTAGGGCTAGTCTCAGTTAAGGCGCTGGTCTTTGACCAGAGGGCCGCCGCGTGAGTGGATTGCTGGGCATGATGGACCACTGGTCTGACCCAGCAGCGGCAATTCTTATGTTCCTTTCTGGCCCCGCTCCCAGTCCAACATTTCTCCCTCCTTTCCACCAGTCCAACATTTCTTTCTCTCTTTCTCCTGCATACTTCTCCGGTGCTCCATCCCTCCCCTAACCAACAACTCTCTCTCTCTCCCTCCATGAATCCAACTTTTCACTCTCTACCATCTCCTCCTTCCCCATCCATCTCATCCTCTCCATGAGTCCCTTTCTGCCTCCTGCACACTTTTTCTCTCTCTCCTTGCCTCTTCCCTCGAGTGACATCCTTCCTTCCCACTCCCCAACCCATGTCTTTCCCCATGCATCATTTCTTCCTCTCCTCCACCCCATGTCCATTTCTCCCTCTCTCATCATTCTTTCCTCCTGTAACAATTTTCCTTCCTTCCCTCTCCCCAACCCCACTCACAGCTAATATGCTCTCTCCCCATCCACCATCTCACTCTCCCCTCCAGTGTGTAGCATCTTTTCTTTCCCTCCCCCTCTACCAGGTCCAGCAGCAGCTCTTCTCCCTTCCCTTTCCCTGCCCTCCTGTCCAGCAGCACCTCTTCCTCTCCCCATGTCCAGCAGTACCCCTTCTCCCTTCCATCCTCTCCCTTCTTCTTTCCCTTTCCCTTCTCCCTTGTCCAGCAGTACTTCTCCTGTCTCTAGCGGCAGCTCACTGGTCATACAGCTGCCGCTAGGATTAATTTAGATGCAGATAAATCTGGGAGCTTTGGGGCTTTTGCTCGGTCAGCCTGTTTTGATGATGCTGGCTGGCCTAGCAAAGATTCCAAGGCTCCCGGGTGAAACCTAAATTAATCCTAGCGGCAGCTGTATGACCAAGTTAAAAAGCACACGGAGCTGCCATTGCTGGTTGGGGGGAGGGGGGTACAGAAAGAAACACAACGGCAACAGGAAGAAGCTGCCGGTAGGGGGGCAGGGTGCACGCTGTAACAACCTGTAAGACCTGGACTGGACAGGGTGCACGCTGTAAGACCTGGACTGGATTAGCCAGAGTCCTGACCAAGCCTCAGCTGAGCAGTTGAATGAGACATGGAGGGTAGAGGGGTATCTGCATCAAATAAAAAAAGGTCCAGCAAAGGTGTTTAGTGTGAATTATTATGTCTTTATTTTCTGGCTTATACTGTGGTGAAAGGAAAAACAAAATACAAACTTGCTCTGGTGACTAAACAGCTTGTTAGCCCAACCAGGTTCCACAGTTGTACAGTTCACAATCTGGCAATTTTCAGCCAAACGTGCTTTCAACCAGCTATGCTCTGCCAGTGCTTATTATAAAACCAAAAGACCAAACTTTCAGTATCAAAGTCCTAGAGCCAGCTGGGACTGCTCAGCCCAGTTCTTTTACAGTACTTCTGTGTTTGTGCAATTTCAGAACACAATTATTCCAACTCTTCTGTTCACTTTAATCAGAAGCAGGGATTCTACACCCTTCTGTTATTAGGGTTTGTGAGGCTAATCCTCCCATCCCACCATCCCACATGATTTCCCCAAGCTTCTACTCAAAAAGCAAACAGGATTCTACAGGTTCCATTTCATAATCAGAGTATCACCATACATGTACTAGGAATGCAAACACCTGTAAAGCAGAGCAGGTAGTGCTACATTTAAGAAAGAGAGAAGAAATAAGTGAGGAAGCCACAACATTCAGTCCTCCGCACAGCAATATATAGTTAATTTTAGCAATAATAGAGAAGCAAGCATAGAGGCATTGTTCTCAAACTACATCAAACATACCTATAATCATAAGTTATTTTGTGCATACAAATTTAACATTGAATTGATATAATTATCTTAGAATACGTGTATGAACATGCATGTATACTTATTCACATATATATACATCTATGTCTCTCTATATATACATATAAGTGAATGCCACATTACGTAACAAACACATGTGTCTCACACGTCAAATAGGGAATAAGTATAAAATTCATATTACTGTCATGAATTTATTGTAGCAATGTATTATTAAACAATGTCAATCATATATTTATAATATTTGTGTATTATCATATAATTGAATTGATAATTATAAATGCATGTCATATATTGCACATTATCTAAGATATACACTATGGTGCTCATAATAATAATTTTAAAAAAACGTCCAAAAAAGGGCCTAAATCGGCACTTGAACGATCAAAAAGTAAGATCATACAAGTACCAATAATCAAAGCTGGTTTTAGACCAATGGTCTCAAACTCGCGGCCCGGGGACCATATGCGGCCCACCAGGTACTATTTTGAGGCCCTTGGTATGTTTATCATAATCACAAAAGTAAAATAAAACAGTATCTTGATTTTATGTCTCTTTAGCTATAAATTACAATATTATTATTAAGACAGCGAAAAGGAAAGATTTATAAACTATAAAGAGTTTTACCTCATGCAAAACTGTCATTTCTTTAATAAGACATTAACTATTTTTTTTCTGAGGCCCTCCAAGTACCGACAAATCCAAAAGGTGGCCCTGCAATGGGTTTGAGTTTGAGACCACTGTTTTAGACGTATCTAAAACTAGCTTAGGCCTTTCCCCTGCCTCTAAATGCCTAGAGCGAAAAGAGGCGTTTTCAGAGGAGGGAAAAGGGCGGGAGGTGGGACGAACTAGACTTAGTCGTACAGCGAGTATAACCAAAAAGTTGAGCAGGTTGCCTATTCGGAACTTTTACGTTTTGACTTAAACCAAGTCAAAACAGATATAAGTTCCAAAAAGGGGCCACTGAGCTGATAGCAGCTGCCGCAATCAGCTTAGCAGCCCCAGCAATCTGCCCACCCCCCACCGCAACAATCATGGCAGGAGAGATGCCTCATCTCCCCTGCCACAATAGCGATCCCCGAACTGCGGCACTTTATAGAAACATAGAGTATGATGGCAGAAGACCCCTCCCTCCCTGGATTACCCATCTTTTATGCATAACCCTATAGCACCCCCACCTGTTTGTCCTATCGATTTTTGAAGTCGAGCACGCTACTAGCCTCGACCACCTGGCATGGAAGTTTATTCCACTGATCAATCACCCGCTCAGTGAAGAAGTACTTCCTGGTGTCACCATGAAATCTTCCCCCCTTAAGTTTTAGTGGATGCCCTCTTGTTGCAGTGGGACCCGTAAGAAAAAATATATCTTCCTCCACTTCAATGTGACCCGTGATGTATTTGAATGTCTCTATCATATCCCCCCTTTCTCTGCGCTCCTCGAGAGAATAAAAGCGCAATCTGGTCAGACGTTCTTTATATGGAATGTCCTTAAGTCCTGAGACCATCCTAGTGGCCATTCTCTGGATCGATTCCATTCTCTTCACATCCTTTTGATAATGTGGCCTCCAAAACTTCGGGGTAAGGATCGTGGCAGGAGAGATGCCTCATCTCCCCTGCCGTGATCCTCACTCCGAAGTGCTGCAGTTCACAGCACTTCAGGGGATCGCTATCGCAGCAGGAGAAATAGCCAATCTCTCCTGCCGAGACATGACCCCCCCCAAACCAATACAGGCAGGAGGGAGCCCAACCCCTCCTGCCCATGGCGACCCCCCACCCCCCCTAAAATACAGGCAGGAGGGATCCCAAGCCCTCCTGCCCACGACCCCACCCCCCCTAAAATACAGGCAGGAGGGATCCCAGGCTCTTCTTCCCACGATGACCCCTACCCTCCTAAAATATGGTCACGAGGGGGCCCAACTCCTCCTGCTTATGGTGTCCCCCTCCCTCCTAAAATGGAGGCAGGAGGGAGCACAACCCCTCCTGCCCATGATAATCCCCCAACCCCCATAAAATATAGGCAGGAGGGAGCTCAAGCCCTCTGCCCCACAACGTATCACCCCCACGTCCGCCCCCAAACACCTGATCACCCCCCTCACCCCGTGAACCCCTTGACTAGACCCCCCCACCCCTGACACCTCCCCTTACTCATAATCAGTTGGTCAGGCAGACGGGTCCCAAGTCCTTCCGCCCAGCAGGCCCACCATCCACCGAATGGCGGGCCTTAGGCCTGATTGGGCCAGGCACCTACAGCTCCACCCACAGGAGGGGCCTTAGGCACCTGGGCCAACTGGAATAGGTGTAGTTGCTTTAGGCCGGTTACAGAATCCCCCCACACAACGATCACGGCAGGAGAGATGCCTCATCTCCCCTGCCGCGATAGCGATCCCCGAACTGCCCCCTGTGATATGATAGCTTAGAGATCTGCTAAGCTATCTTATCACAGGGCAGTCAGAGACACCTGCCTGAAAACTGCTATAGCTCAATAAGTAAAAGTCCTGTGCTCCTCTTCCAGAGATCATAAGTTCAATTCCCAACCAGCTCCCCAGCACATATTTTAATTGTGGCATTCTACCTTGTAGGTGCATCTTGATGATCTCACAATGAGGTCACCATTGTGCAGCTGCAATGAAGTAGACGCCATGCTAAGGTCTGTATCTGTTTTTTTTTCTATTTTTAAGCTTTTGCAAATGAAGTTATGTATGAAATCTATATGTTTTTATCATGTGCGTTCTTTGCTTTCAAGAATGAGCTGATTGGAGCACTGTTTAGTCAGAAAAAAGGGTAGCTTTTTATGCAAGAAAACTAAAGCTATATTTTTCATGTGCTGTGCTTCAGTTAATGGATCTTTTCCTCTAATTAGCAAATAACATTTCTGTTTGTCCACAAAAATAGAAGGTTTTGCATGCAATATATCTTTTTTGATGTGCCCTGTTTATGTGGTGCCTTATTAAATGTATTTTGAGCTTAATAAAGCAAAAATAAAAACCAAGAGAGTTATTTAGCAGATCACATTAAGGAATCCAAACTGTGCCTAAGGTCAAGCAGAACGTCCAAAGAGTGCCTAAGTTCCATCCATAGAACTCAGGTCTATCTGAAGCTAAAAGTGTGCTCAAAAGTAGACTTCCTACACCAGTAAGACCCAGAACTATCCAAGATCAAGAACAATCCGTTTCCCATCTGTTTGACTATTTTCTCTATGTAACTTGCCTTTTTTTTTTTTTTTTAAAGTAGACTTCCTTACAATGCCTATAAGATCCAGTTTTACAATTGCTATGCAGCTTGCTAGCTCACTCTGTAGCACACTGGTTAAACCTATACCCTTCCATCCTAATGTTGCTGGTTAAAATCCCAGTCGCTCTGTCTGATGGAAGAGAAATAAATAAAAGCATTAAACAAATCCAACTGCTAGCATTACAATTATAATGAAAAACAGCATAAAATCACCATTCTAATAACATAATAAAATATTATAACATTAAGGACATTGTTTGGACGTCTAAATCTCACCTAAAACCTGATTCTCTAAAGGACACCTAGAAAGTTAGATGCCTAAACAGTGCTGAACGCAATTCTACAAAGGACGCCTAACTTAGGCACCTAAACAGCATCTAACTTTAGACGCATTTTGCAGAATCAGGGCCTTTATGTCTTCCCTTGGTTCTTTGTTGGAAACTGTCGATTTTTATCAATCAATTTCTAAAGGGTGAAGTGGTACAAATTGCTTCTTACATTCATGATTCCATGGATCTTTTGAAAAAATTGGATGACATCCAGAGTTCAGATTTTCCATTTGTGCTAGTATCGTTTGATGTCACATCATTATATACTTCCATCCCTCAAGACAATGCTCTGTCCACGAATGCACGAGTTTTGGAGTCTACCAATTTTTTGTTGTTTCTGGCAATGAAAGATAATTTATTTTTTTTACACCAGTACCTTCTATAAGCAGGCCTTTACACCATGGCCAATTTTGAAGACACTTGGCTCCAACATTCACCTTTCTGAGACTGTATCATTAAGTGGTTTCGATACATAGACAACATATTGATATTGTGGAAAGGCAATGAAGAGAAGCTGTTTAAATTTCCATTGGAAATAGAACGGGCCCACGGCATACCATTGCGTACTACAAGCAAACAAAATGGCCCTAGACCCAGGGATTCAGGGTTCTTCACTTCCAATAAGCTTTTGAAATTTTAAATGAGGCCAAGCAAGTTAAAATTCTGAAATGGCAAGAAGCAAAAATTCTACTGTTACCAGACTTCTCAAAATACACAGCTAATTTGAGAAAGCAGCTCCTATGTCCTCAGTTGCGGCAGTTGGGCGCTACATATGGGCTATTATATCCAGCAGTCAAGAGGATCACACACAATAAGAAAACTATTCACTATGAGGATCCTAATAGACTACAAGACTATATTAATTAGCATTTAGATCTTATGACCTAATAAAAGAAAATCTACAAGCTCTTATACACATATAATTGGATTTTCATGATACTGGATTATTTCGTTATAGTTTCAAGCTTAATTACCACTTCCTTTTTGGAGTAAAGCAGTGTTATATTGAAAAGAAATGTAACCGAGACTGATGGAAACATCAGAACAGTAAAGAAGAAATCGTTATCCGATGTTACCTAGACATCCTATATAATAAAACCCTAGCCGTGCATGCGCACTCTTAACTGCCTGCTTCCGTGATCTGTGATCAGTAAGTCTGAGGCCGCAGGAGTGCGCATGCGCAAGTCCTCAGCCTTACAGCAACTAACTACACTCGCCAGCAGGACTGGCCGCCAGCGCTGGACTCCCTGCTCTCTACAAAATCGCGGTGTCGGCTCCTCTCATGAGCCGCACCAGCGTCAGAGGCTTCCGACGCTGCAGGGGATAGAGAGGAGCCACGGCAACACCTTTAAACTCAAAAAAAGTAAGCTCTCTGAGCCTCCCATCCCTTCTCGACATCTGACCAGCTCACATAGTCCCTTGAGGCCCCCCTTCCCTTCCCGTGGTCCCAACTTCAAACCTGCCAACTTCAGCAGCATCTGCAGCACTCTACACATGCTGCTTCGGGGCCTTCTACTGCCCTGATTTGCTCTGCTGCATCTCTGATGATGTCATCAGGGATGTGCCAGAGTAAATCAGGGCAGTAGAAGGCCCCGAAGCAGCGTGTGTAGAGTGCTGCAGACGCTGCTGGAGTCGGCAGGTTTGTCGGGATCGCCTGAAGGGAAGTAGGGACGGCAAGGGACTAAGGGAACCAGCCAGACCGTGGGAAGGGAAAAAGGGGGGTAGGGGAAACACTGCTGCTGCATAGGGAAGTGGTGTAGGGGGAGGGAAATTGAGGGGGAGGGAATGCTGCTGCTTTGGCTGCTGCACAGGGAAGTGGGGGGGGATCAAAATGCTGCTGCACAGGGAAGTAGGGTGGGGGAAATGCTGCTGCACAGGGAAATGGAGGGGGAGGGAATGCTGCTGTGGCTGCTGCATAAGGAAGTGGGGGGAGAGAAATGCTGCTGCATAGGAGGCAGGGAGAGAGACAGATAGATAGAAAGAAAGACAGACAGCGGGCGGAAGGAAGACAGAAATAAAAGAAGAAAGACACAGGGGCAGGGAGAGACACAGAAAGACAGACAGACAAAGGGGGCCAGGGAGAGAGACAGACAGAAAAAAGACAGCGGAAGGGAGAGAGAGACAGAAATAAAGAAAGATAGACAGACATATATTCTAGCACCCGTTAATGTAACGGGCTAAAATACTAGTATGGAATAAACAATGCTGCTTACTGAAGCTTCATTAGAACTGGATGGACTCCTGTCTATACTTTATGTATACCTGATGGCTGAATACCCTTTGGAAATATTATTCAAGATTCTTTAGAAGATTTATTACCTTATCTTTTATTCCTTGTTTACAATTTCATGATATATTTATTTCACTTATTTCATTCAAGCTTGCTATAACATCTTATTTAATTATTCACTTGTTTTTACACCTATTTATGATTTCAAGATCTCATTCTAATAGATTAATGTCTTTAGCTTATTTAATCTATTAGTAGCAATATTACTATAAGATCTTTCTTTTATTTAATTTATTCTCTTTGGTTATTTCTTTGCTTTAATTTCAATCTACCAGATTGATGTCTTAGGGCTCCTTTTACAAAAGCACGTTAGGGTCTTAACGCGCGGAATAGCACATGCTAGAATGCCTGCATGCTAGCTGCTACCGCTTCCTCTTGAGCTAATCCTGTGCATGCGCTAAAAACGCTAGCACACCTTTGTAAAAGGAGCCCTTAAGCTTATTTAATCTGGTAGAACTAGTAGCATTATTTTTATTGCTTTTTTCCTTTTTCAGGTTTTTTATTATTATTGTTATTAGTGATATTTATTTTGTTTTCTTTATGCTAACTGATTAATGTCTTTAGTTTATTTAATCTATTAGTATTAGTACTATTTCATGTTTTGATATCACTTTTCTTTATTATTTAAATATTTCTTTAATAGATAGATTAATGTCTTAGTTTATTTGATTTATTGGTTTACATCATTATCATAACATCCTTTTTAAGTTATTTGTTTATAATTTTGAGATATCTTTCGAACAGTTTAATGTCTAGCTTATTTAAGCTGTTAGTAGTAATAACATTATTACTATATTATCTTTAGTTATTTAATTTATTAACATAAGAACATAAGCAGTGCCTCCGCCGGATCAGACCACAGGTCCATCCTGCCCAGCAGTCCGCTCCCGCGGCGGCCCAACAGGTCACGACCTGTCTTAATCACCAGAAGGGGCCCCCTTGCCACCTTGGTTTCTCATTTGAAGTCCTATTATCCCATCGAAGTCTTAACCCCCCGGTCTTGCACATGCACGACCAGGTTGGCTTTCTATACTTATTACCTGGTTAGCCTTCTATACTTGTATTACATCCCAGCACCTCTCTCAGTATCCCACGATCCCTTTATCCCTCAGGAATCCGTCCAAACTCTGTTTGAATCCCTGTACCGTACTCTGCCTGATCACTTCCTCCGGTAGCGCATTCCAAGTGTCAACGACCCTTTGGGTGAAGAAAAACTTCCTTGCATTTGTTTTGAACCTATCTCCCTTCAGTTTCTCCGAATGCCCCCTCGTACTTGTTGTCCCCTTCAGTCTGAAGAATCTGTCCCTATCCACCCTCTCTATGCCCCTCATGATCTTGAAGGTCTCTATCATATCTCCCCTGAGCCTCCTTTTTCCAGAGAGAAGAGCCCCAGTCTATCCAACCTCTCGGCGTTTGGGCAGTGTTCCAGCCCTCTTACCAGTTTCGTTGCTCTCCTTTGGACTCTCTCAAGTACCGCCATGTCCTTCTTGAGGTGCGGCGACCAATACTGAACGCAGTATTCCAGATGTGGACGCACCATCGCTCGATATAATGGCATGATGACTTCCCGCGTCCTGGTTGTTATGCCCCTCTTTATGATGCCCAACATCCTGTTGGCTTTTTTCGAGGCTGCTGCGCACTCTGCAGATGGCTTCAGTGATGCATCCACCAGTACACCCAAGTCTCTCTCAAGTCTGCTGTCTCCCAACAATGCCCCCCCCCCAATTTGTAGTTGAACAACGGGTTCTTTTTCCCTATATGCATGACCTTGCATTTTTCCACGTTAAAGCGCATTTGCCATTTGTTTGCCCAGTCTTCCAGCTTGTCCAGGTCCCTTTGCAGGTCCTCACACTCCTCCCTGGACCTAACTCTGCCACACATTTTGGTATCGTCTGCAAATTTTATAACCTCGCACTTTGCCTCCTTTTCCAGATCATTGATAAATATGTTGAAGAGTAACGGCCCCAGCACCGATCCCTGTGGCACACCGCTCGTGACTCCCCGCCAGTCAGAATATTGGCCCTTTGCAGTCTACCCGACAACCATTGTTTGATTCATCTGTGCACATCCCCACCCACCCCGTGGTTCCACAGCTTCCTAAGCAGCCTTTCATGTGGTACCTTGTCGAAAGCCTTTTGAAAATCGAGGTAAATGATGTCTATGGGTTCACCATTGTCCACCCGACTGCTTATTCCCTCAAAGAAATACAGAAGGTTCGTTAGGCACGACCTTCCCTTACAGAATCCATGCTGGCTTGTTCTCAGTAGGCCATTTCTCTCGATGTGCTCGCAAATGCCGTCCTTGATCATAGCTTCCACCATCTTCCCTATAATTGAAGTCAGGCTCACCGGCCTGTAGTTCCCGGGGTCACCCCTCGATCCCTTCTTGAAGATAGGCGTGACATTCGCCAATTTCCAGTCCTCTGGTACCTCTCCAGTTTTCAAGGATAGGTTGCAAACATGCTGGATTGCGCCCGCTATTTCTTGTCTTAGTTCCTTCAGAACCCTTGGGTGGATCCCGTCCGGGCCCGGTGATTTGCCGCATTTTAACCTGTCTATCTGTTTCAGGACATCCTCCTTACTTACCTCTATGTGCTCCAATTTTTCTGCCTGTTCCCCACTCATGAGCTCCTCTGAGTCCGGTATATTAGATGTGTCTTCGCTCGTGAAAACTGACGAGAAGAACGTGTTCAACCTCTCAGCTACCTCTTTATCCTCTTTAATCACTCCTTTCCTATCCCCATCGTCCAACAGCCCCACCTCTTCTCTTGCCAGTCGCTTCCCCTTTATGTAACTGAAGAATGCCTTGAAGTTTTTTGCCTCCCTGGCCAGCCCCTCTTCGTATACCCCTTTTGCTTTTCTAACCTCTCGGTGGCATTCCTTTTGGCATTTCCTGTGCGCCTGGTAATTTTCCTCCGTTGGGTCCTTTTTCCATCTTCGGAAGGATACTTTTTTATCATTTATTGCCCTCTTTACTTCAGTTGACATCCAAACCGGGTCCTTTGACCGCTTGTTCTTGCAGCCTTTTCTGAAACTGGGGACGTACATTCTTTGCGCTTCCTGCAGGGTGTCCCTGAATAGGGTCCAGGCGCTTCCTACAGTCTCCTTCTTAAAGATGTTTCTGAGCTTCCTCCCCACCATTTCCCTCATAGCAACATAGTTCCCTTTCCTGAAGTTGAGCGCAGTTGTTGCGGTCCTCCTTGCTATGGGTGTCCCCCGTTCTAATGTGAATCTGATCGTGTTGTGATCACTGTTGCCTAGTGATCCTCCCACTTCTACCCCTCTTGCAGGCCCCCCTAATCCGTTTAGGATGAGGTCAAGAGTAGCACCCCCTCGCGTCGGTTCCTTGACTAGTTGCTCCATGAAGCAGTCCCTCACAGCTTCTACAAATCCTGTTTCCCTAGTGCAGTTGGAGTGACCCGTACTCCAGTCTATCCCCAGGTAGTTGAAGTCCCCCATCACTGTTACACTTCCAGTCCTGCATTCCTGTCTCAGTTCAGCTTCCAAGTCGTGTCCGACTCCTTCTGGCGTACCAGGTAGGCGATAGTACAGCCCCAGTTTTATGCCTGCACCCTTGTTTCCCGGCAATTTGACCCATAGTGATTCCAGCCCCTCTGCCTTCGTTGCCATATCCATCCCGACCGAGCAGATAGAGTCCTTTATATATAGTGCTATGCCTCCCCCCTTCTTGTGGGTCCTGTCCCTCCTGTAGAGCTTGTACCCCGTCAGCGCCACATCCCATTGATTTTCCTCTGTCCACCAGGTTTCTGTAATTCCAATTATATCCAGGTCCTCCTCTTTGGCCACGACTTCTAGTTCACCCATCTTGGCCATGAGGCTTCTTGCATTTGCGTATAAGCACCGCAGGTCCCGCCGTTTTTCCTCCACCTCTGCATTTACCTGGGCGGCCTCCTCTTGATTTTTGGGCAGTTCTCCCGTTCCCTGTGTTTCCGCTTTGCCCTCAGCCTTTACCCTCGTAACTTTCATCTTCCCCACATTCCCGCCACCCCTCTTCCCCGCTTTTCCTCTGGGTTTTCTAGCCCTACCGGCCCCCTCCTGGGCTATCATCCATTGAGCCTCTGTTTGATCCCCCTCGCCTTGTGGCGCCTCTACATTGCCCTCAGCTTTCGCCCTCGTGCCACCCAGTCCCCCTGTGTCTCCATGCCCCTTAGTCTCCTCCCAGCAAGCTCCCTTTACCTGATGTTTCCCTCGCTGTCTGATCATAAGATCCACCGGTCCCTCTACTTCTTCTCTGCAGTCAGCCTGCTCAGCATCTGTTTTGGATACTGTTGTCCGAAGCATCAACATCAGATCAGCTGTCGGCTTTCCCCCTCTCCTCAGTTTAAAGCCCTCTCCATCTCCTTCCTCACATTGGCTGCCAGTAGTCTAGTTCCCGCTGTGCTCAGATGCAGGCCGTCCCGCCGGTAGAGCTTGCTCTTTCCCCAGAAGGACGTCCAGTTCCTCACAAAGTGGAAGCCCTCCTCCTGGCACCATCTCCTCAACCATGCATTCACAGCCTGGAGGTCTGCCTGCCTCTTTGTATCTGCTCTCGGTACAGGCAGGATCTCTGAGAACGCTATCCTCCGTGTACTCCGCTTCAGCTTTCGTCCCAGGACCCTGAACTGATCAGTCAGTGTGGCCATGCTGAAGTTCCTCCGGCACACATCATTTGTTCCGACGTGGATTATCACCGCAGTCTCCTCTGTCTCTGCTCCGTCCAGGATCCTCTCGATCCTATCAGTGATGTCTCGTGTCTTGGCCCCTGGGAGACAAGTCACTAGCCGGTCCTCCCTTCCTCCAGCTACGTGACTTTTAAGTTATTAATCTATTTTATCATTTTTAATCATTTTTATACAACAGATTAATGTCTTTAGCTCCATTTAATCTGTTAATACTAGTAACATCATTGGTATTTAATCTTTTTGAATTTATATATTATTATTTTCTGATCAATATTAATTCTCACAATTTATTATACACTTTTTGCTATGTTAGAAGTAGTCCATTAACAGATTAATGTCTTTAGCTTTATTTAATCTCTTAATACCAATTACATCATTACTACTATTGGTCATTGTTCTAGTTCCCAAAGATAGATAGATAGATATTCTTGATCATCTATATCTAAAATAATATTCATCATATTTACTGAGGTCTGTCCAAACAGATTAATGTCTTTCATTTTTTGAATCAGAGATTTATGTTCCAAAAAGTTGCATGTCTGTGCTTCCTGAATCTCAGGAAATGTTTCAAATAGATTAATGTCTTTAGCTATAATGATAATGTTAAGATATCATTATTATTAGAGATGTTTTTTCACGATTCAAAACATGTTATTTCTTGTTCAGTCTAGGGTTACAAGGGACAACATCGTTATTATTTTACTATTAATTTTTCATTTTAGGTTGGAATTAACACTGTCTTGTTTTTAATATATTAATACTAAATTGTTTTGTTATTTTTAAAGATTCCTTTTTTTTATTATTATTGCTGTACACCGCCTAGAAATTTGTATAAGTGGCATAACAAATTTTTTAATAAACTTGAAACTTAAAGAATGTAAAGTATCTTGCATTTGATGTTTCTTGTTCTACATTGAATTTTACATAATTTGCAGAAATAGCTTTAGTGTTGATATATCTTTAAAAAGTGATTGGATAGATTAATTACTTAGGGCTCCTTTTACAAAGCCGTGCTAGGGCCTTAACGCGTGGAACAGCGAGTGCTAAATTGCCGCATGCGCTAGCTGCTACTGCCTCCTTTGGAGCAGAAAGTAGATTTCTGGCTAGCGTGCGCTAATCCAGTGCGTGCATTAAAACCGCTAGTGCGGCTTTGTAAAAGGAGCCCTTAGTAACTCAAATTTAATGGAATTTAATTCTATGTAAAGGGTAAGATTAATAGGATTTTCTGGTGCAAGATGGAGGGTGGAGATTACGAGTCTACATGTATGCATTCAAGTTTGTGTGTCATTTCAAAAGGGTGGATAAGAGTGGGGAAAGGGGATTTAAAGGGTTGGGGTCCTGGATGTATGTGGAAGAATCAATTTTGAATCTGTTAGGAATTAAAATGAATATTAAGGCCCTGATTCTGTATAGGACGCCCGGAAGAGGTGTCCTATACAGAATCGGGCCTACACTAAACCCCAATTCTGTAACCGGCGTCCATGTTACAGACGCCGGTTAGAGAATCGGGTTAGATTAGACATGGCCGCTACATTTATTGCGGCAAGGGATATGTATAGCGGCCGCCTGTCCGATTGCCAGCAGGAGGATGCCCAACTCCTCCTGCCGAAACCCCAGAACCGCCTCCCCCCCAAATTCGTAATCGCCGGCAGGAGGATGCCCAACTCCTCCTGACGGAACCCTGGATCCCCCCCTCCCCCCAAACTCATAATCACCCGGACCCCCTCCGGACCCCCCATGCTAATGACCCCCCAACTAACCTCCCTCCCCCAACTAACCTTTAAATGTTGGTCGGCTGGACAGGTCTTGCTGCCGTCCAGCCGACAGGCCCGCCTTGTGGAAATGAGACGGGCCCGCCCCTTCCCGGCCCAACCCCGCTAAATCTAAGGCCTGATTGGCCCAGGCTCTAGAAGCGGGACCGCCCATCCCCACAAATCCTAAGGCCTGATTGGCCCAGGCTAGGCATCCTCCTGCCGGTGATGGGACAGGCGGCCGCAGCCGCTATACTTATTGCAGCAGGGAGATCTCTTGCCGCAATAAGTATAGCGGCCGCGTCTACTTACAATGTAGACCAGCATTTTGCTGGCCTACATTATAAGCATCTCTTCCTCTACTAGGGAGACGCGTAGGGCTGCCTAGGTTCGCCTAATGCCCTTAGGCGAGCTTAAGCGTCTTGCGGGCCTCCCTAGGCACCTGGAGGCACTTTCAATATAGGCGGCCTGACTGGGGAACATTTTTTTTTAAAACGTGCATCCCGATTGGTTGATTAGACAGCTGTAGGACGCCTACAGCTGCCTAAAATCGGGACGGCACTTTTCAGAATCAGGGCCTCAGTCTCAAGCCCCCTTGAATCAAACTAAATGGCTCTAAAATTTTATTCATTAAATGTAAATGGACTCAATCATCCCATCAAGAGGAAAAAGATACTTACATTTTTGAAAAAAAACAAGCCGATATATATTTTTTTACAAGAGACCCATTTATCTGCGGGAGATGCTGTCAAATTAGAAGGGGGCTGGATTAAACATTGCTTTTTTTGCTCTAGCTGTAGGGAAAAAGGCTGGTGTATCAATTCTGGTTAACAAAACAATATCAGTTAATTTTGGAAACTTTCATGCTGATCCAATGGGTAGATGGCTATATGTTACTATGATTTCAGGAAATGATACCCTGACCCTCTTTAATCTTTATGCCCCTAATACTAATCAGGTGGACTTTTAAAAAAAACCTCCAACATGTAATTCATTCACATGCTATGATTAACTTAATTGTGGCTTGAGAAGGATCTTAGTATAGTTTACATTACTCTATCCAGGCACCCAAATACTCACCCTGTCTGTCCCAGCGGGTTTACAATCTGTCTAACTTACCCTGGGCAATGGGAAAAGCCCACATCAAAGGGGGAGAAGTGGAAAAAAAACAATAACTGTCTTCAACAGAGGATACAAGTTCTACTTATACATTACCTAAGGAGTTAAAAAATTTTAACAATCTCTCTCGCGCGTAGTAAATGCTCATTAAACAAGACGTCATAATCAATGACAAAAAGAGAGAAAATATAGAAAGGAAAAAGGGGATCGGAGCTAATAAACACATATTAGGGGTTAATCATTGAAAACTTTAGCATTGTTCTAAAAGACCTAGTCAGTGAGGTAATGCCATTATCTTCCACTACCAGGCATTTGCAAAGCACTGTACAGTTAGAGAAAGATGGCACTATAGTTCCCATAATCCTAAGCATCACCACACTTCCATTCACCATATTCACATATTCATAGGCGTACACTTCCTCTCAGGTAAATAAAAGAGAGAAAATATACAGCACAAAACAAAAAACAGATATAATTCCAAATTTCAACATGCAATCCTGTTGGAGCATAGTTAAACATAACCTAGCTTAAGTTCAGACTCTTCTTTTCCTAAGTTTCAGACTTTGTACTTTAAAAAGTACAAAGTCTGTCAGTAGGGATCTTTGCTTGTATAACCTTCATGGGTTGATAAAACAAAGAAAATATAACAATTCAAGTGCAGTACTCAAAAATATTGTCATGATCATGAAAAATAAACCCTGAACATCCAGCAACCATTATAGTGCACTAATTAACTAATTAGTCATATTCCTTTACTCCCCCTCTTTTTTCCCTAATTTTCCCACAGTGCTTCCGAAAAACAGACCAGCACGTAAAACACATGGTACATCTCATGATTAAATGCAGCACTATGTACAGTATATATAAGAACATAAGAATTGCCGCTGCTGGGTCAGACCAATGGTCCATCTTACCCAGCAGTCCGCTCACGCTGTGGTCCTTAGTAGAGAATGACACGGTGAAAAAATTGGTCCCCGTCACCGCCCCGTCCCCGTCTCACCATCCCCGTCACCGCCCCGTCCCCGTCTCACCATCCCCGTCACCGCCCCGTCCCCGTCTCACCATCCTCTTCACCGCCCCGTCACCGCCACTGCCACCCCATTCACCGCCCCGTCACCGCCACTGCAATCCCATTCACTTTTCTTTATTTACGTATAAAGGAAACATTCTTTAAAACTTTAAAACTTAGTTAAATATTAGTTAATAACTATACAAAAACAAAACACGCAGAGAAAAAATTAATTAATATAAATTCCCTGACTTCCCTGCACTGTCCCCCCTTGAAGGTCTGTCCCCATCCTGAAAGCCTGATGCCCCCCCCCCCGACGTCCGATACATCCCTCCCCCCGAAGGACCGCCGACTCCCCAACAATATCGGGCCAGGAGGGAGCCCAAATCCTCCTGGCCACGGCGACCCCCTAACCCCACCCCGCACTACATTACGGGCAGGAGGGATCCCAGGCCCTCCTGCCCTCGACGCAAACCCCCCTCCCCCCAACGATCGCCCCCCCCCAGCTTCAAAATGATGCCTGAAGTTACCTTGGGGGTTCTGAGCACTATTAATTTTAATTTATTACAGCACTCCAGAAATATTTTTCTAATTGTTTTAACTTGGAAAAGCGAACCAGGATTGTCTTAATGAAAGGCTTATGTTCTGCACTGCAGCCCTCCTGCCCTCGACGCAAACCCCCCTCCCCCCAACGACCGCCCCCCCCCAGCCGACCTGCGACCCCCCTGGCGACCCCCACGACCCCCCCACCCCCCTTCCCCGTACCTTTGGTAGTTGGCCGGACAGACGGGAGCCAAAACCGCCTGTCCGGCAGGCAGCCAACGAAGGAATGAGGCCGGATTGGCCCATCCATCCTAAAGCTCCGCCTACTGGTGGGGCCTAAGGCGCGTGGGCCAATCAGAATAGGCCCTGGAGCCTTAGGTCCCACCTGGGGGCGCGGCCTGAGGCACATGGTCGGGTTGGGCCCATGTGCCTCAGGCCGCGCCCCCAGGTGGGACCTAAGGCTCCAGGGCCTATTCTGATTGGCCCACGCGCCTTAGGCCCCACCAGTAGGCGGAGCTTTAGGATGGATGGGCCAATCCGGCCTCATTCCTTCGTTGGCTGCCTGCCGGACAGGCGGGTTTGGCTCCCGTCTGTCCGGCCAACTACCAAAGGTACGGGGAAGGGGGGTGGGGGGGTCGTGGGGGTCGCCAGGGGGGTCGCGGGTCGGCTGGGGGGGCGGTCGGAGGTTCTTGGGGGGGGCGGTCGTTGGGGGGGAGGGGGGTTTGCGTCGAGGGCAGGAGGGCCTGGGATCCCTCCTGCCCGTAATGTAGTGCGGGGTGGGGTTAGGGGGTCGCCGTGGCCAGGAGGGTTTGGGCTCCCTTCTGGCCCGATATTGTCGGGAAGTCGGCGGTCCTTCGGGGTGGGGGTGCGAGTGGTCCTGCCGGGGGGGGGATGTATCGGACGTCGGGGAGTCGGCCGGGCAAGAGGGCTTGGGCTCCCTCTTGCTCCGATCGCGGGTGCGGGTGGGAGCGCGTGCGAGCGGTCGTTCGGGGTGGGGGTGCGAGCGGTCCTGCTGGGGGGGTGAATCGGGCGTCGGGCGGTAAATAGCGGTTCCTAGAAGGGGGTACATTGGCCCGCGGGGACAAACCTGTTCACCGTTTCCGCGGTCGGTGAATGGCCTTGTCCCCGTCACCGCAGCGACTGCTAGTTTTCTTCCCCGTTTTCGGCGGTGACCCGCGGCTTAAATGCGGTGGCCGCGGGTAAACCGTCACCGTGTCATTCTCTAGTCCTTAGGTCAAAGACCAGTGCTCTAAATGGGTCCAGCCTCACCTGTGCACGTTCCAGTTTAGCAGGAATTTGTCCAACTTTGTCTTGAATCCCTGGAGGGTGTTTTCCCCTACAACAGCCTCCAGAAGAGCGTTCCCATTGTCTACCACTCTCTGGGTGAAGAAGAACTTCCTTACATTTGTACAGAATCTAACCCCTTTTAGCTTTAGGGAATGCCCTCTCGTTCTCCCTACCTTGGAGAGGGTAAAGAATCTGTCTTTATCTACTAAGTCTATTCCCTTCAGTATCTTGAATGTTTCAATCATGGCCCCTTTTCAAGGGAGAAGAGGCCCAGTTTCTCCAATCTCTCAGTGTACGGCAACACCTCCAGCTCTTTAACTATTTTAGTCACTCTTCTCTGGACCCTTTCAAGTAGTATCATGTCCTTCTTCATGTACGGCGACCAGTGCTGGATGCAGTACTCCAGATGACGGTGCACCATGGTCCGGAACAGCAGCATGATAACCTTCTCCGATCTGTTCGTGATCCCCTTCTTAATCATTCCTAGCATTCTGTTCACCCTTTTCGCCACCACTGCGCATTGCACGGACAGCTTCATCGACTTGTCAATCAGAACTCCCAAGTCTCTTTCCTGGGAAGTCTCTCCAAGTACCGCCCTGGACATCCTGTATTCATGCATGAGATTTTTGTTACCGACATGCATGACGTTACACTTATCCATGTTGAACCTTATTTACCATGTCGATGCCCATTTCTCGAGCTTGATTATGTCACTTTGCAGGTCTTCGCAATCCCCCTGCGTCTTCACTACTCTAAATAACTTTGTATCATCTGCATATTTAATCACCTCACTCATCATATCAATTTCCAGGTCATTTATAAATATGTTGAAGACCACGTGTCCAAGCAATCATGATGTATTAACGATTAACACAAAACCTGGCCAAATTTACCAGTGGCTAGACAACAATATGCTAGCCCCAAAGTCCAAGATAATGCTCTTTCCATGGAAAGATGATTTAAAACTATGTTTGAGTCTTTCAGCTACTGTGACATATTCATCAATAAAGTTACTTTTTAAACTATACACCCTTGGCTGAATCTCTGACATCTTGTCCTCATGACTTCTTGTTGTGTGTTCTTGTCTTGTCACAGAGGCCAGTCCTTGGCTTCTGATTCATTGTGTCTTAAGCTATGTTCTCCCATCACACTTAAAGGTAGTATTCTTCAAACAGTTAATTCTATTAAGATTTTAGGGATTATCTTTGATCAGAAACTTTCATATCATGACCATATTAGCAGCATAGTTAAATCCACCTTATACAGACTAAGCCAGATCCGATCCGTCTCAAAATTTTTGGAATCTAAATCACTCAATATACTAATACATTCCTTAGTGATTTCTCAGATTGACTATTCCCCGTTCAAGGGAATTACCCAAAAAGAAATAAGGCGCTTACAAATTATTCAAAATGCAGATATTAAACTTATGAAAGCTAGGAAATTCGACCACATCTTATCACTTCTTGGAAAAGCACATTGGCTCTCAGTATCTCACCACATAATGTATAAAATCTGCTTACTGACTTTTAAACACTGTTTTCCAAAGTCCTATCTTTCATTGACAGACTTTTAATACCCTATGCCTCCTCTCGCTCACTTAGATCAAACATTTACTAACAGTCTCCTCTCTTAAAGTTATTAATACCAGACAACAAAGTAACATAGTAACATAAGTATTTTCTCAGTTATAGCACCTCAAACATGGAATTTTCTTCCTACTTATTTAAGAGAGGAATGTCTTCTAGATAGGTTCAAGAGTAACCTTAAATGTTTCCTATTCAAGGATGCCTTCAATCTTTGACTTTGAACCAGGATGATATAAGATGGCAGCGGACAAGTGACGGCGTCTCCGATTGAGCGAGACAGAGTCTGCAAACTAACTCCTACCTGATCGTTATGCCGCACACCAAATGGAAAGGAAGCGTTCATTCCATGCCCTCGATGGTTAGAGCGCCTTCCCCTGCCCAGCACTCTATTCTGGAATTCACCACAACTTCAAGGGTCCGGAAGTGTGTCTGCTGCCTTCTCGGCTGGAGGAGAAGCCGAGGAGCTAGACTTTAAAACATTGCTTTCACCTCGGGGAGTCATCACTCCACCATGCCCTGCTTTCAACGCTGCAGTGTTGGGGAAGTCTCGTGAAGATTCTCATGCGAAGGAAACCCCATTTTGAGGGCCACTTGCAGCGAGGAACATGGGAGAGCAGGCAGAGCTGGGAGTTGGAGTTGGCTCCCAGCTAACAAAACCGCCAGTGATAACTCTGGAGAATATATGGGAAATTCTCCAGCACCTAAACAGTAACGTTACCAAATCTTCTCAAGATACCTCTCAGCTTGTAAGTACTGTTGCCTCTTTAGAGAAAAAAGTGGAAAGCATAAAAGAAGACTTTGCCTCTGATTTAAAGCAAGTTAAAGCAAAGGTTGATACTCACCAAGACTTAACATCTGCCATTTAAAAAAGTAAATCCAGTTATGGAACAAGTTAATTCAAACGGTCAGGAAAATTTAAATATTACAGACTTGCTTGAAACAGGTATATCAGAAACAACTGAAACAGCTACTTTATTGGTTTCCCTAGTATTCAAGCAAGATGTTAATGCTATATTTAAATTGTATTATCAGAATTCACAAGTATTGTTCTATGGTAAAAAAAGTTTGGATGTTTCCCGATTTAACTCGCCAAACACAAGAAAGAAGGAAATTATTTCTTGCAATGAGTATTGGTGCCTCATTCCTTTTGGCATATCCATGCAAGTGTATGATTAAGTACTTGGGAATGAAATATGTCTTCTATGCACCAGAACAACTGAGAACATTCTTGGATATGAAGAAGCTGGTAACATGAATGTTTGGGAGAGATTAAATAGTGCTCTTATGGATATTGAGACCTTCTGTTAAGCCTTTTCCTTATTCTTTTGGGGTCTTAAATATGATTCTCTTCTCTTTACCAAGATCTGCCCTCCTTCTTATTGGGCTCTAAGGAAGATAGCAATTTTTATGTTAATTGAAAATGTCTTTAATTATTTCACTTTATTTCTGTATTTCTTGTGCAAGAGTTTATCTTGTTGAATTTGTTAAATTTCAAGAAAAAAATTTTTAAAAAATTATGTCTTCAATCTTTGACTCTTTGAACCAGGATGAGCTTCTTATTCATTTGATCTCTATATTATAACTTTATTTTTTAACTTTCTTCTTTTAATCCCTCCCTTATGGGTTTTTTTCCTTTATTTGTTTCTTTCCTATTTTATATTGGATTTCAACCTGCCGGATATGGACTGGAAAGTTCCATCTGTGAAATCGGAAAGAAGTAAAGAGATTGTGGATGCTCTTCTCAGACAAATGATGATGGAACCCATGAGGGAAAAAGGATATTGAATCTAGTTCTCACTGAAAGGTCACTTGGACACACAAAGTCAGAGGCGTGAAGAAAGTACAAGAGATTTATTACGGTATACCGGACTCTAGTGCAGTTAAGAGCCTGCCTACTAGAGTGTCAGAAACAGGAAATACACGGACTTTTATGCCCTTTTCGCAAACTAATATATGCAAAAACTACAATTGTCATTTGTTACTTCTATAACTTTCTACAATTATTATTGGTCCTAAGCCAGCACTTATGATAGGTTCAGGGGTACAACTTATAGTCCTATAGGAAACTAGCTCATTTCTCTGCTTATCTAAATCTTACAGGTCTAAATGCTACATGTACAGAAGGGCAGGGCACATCCTGGCTCAAACTCTTATCTATTCAGCTTACAATGTGGTAAGGTAGGGACATACATTTTAGGCAGATGAAGTCAATAGATTGTAAACTTTCTTCAGCTATGTAGACCAGAGCAATATTTTAAACAACAGTTAACCATTTCATGACCCTACATTCCCCCCTTTCAGGCTGGCGTACCTAAGGAGCCAAGCCTGACAAAATAAAGTTAGGGGTCAGGAAAGTCGGGGTCCCCAGTGGGTAAGAGACGATACTGGGAGAGAGCAAGGGCCAATGCAGCAGTGGAACAGTTGACAACAGAGTCCATAGTTCAGTGGAGCAGCTTTATGGCTATGGGGACTACACAGGGCAGGCAGCAAAGGAGCAGAGAAGACAGGGCGGCAACCATCTTGGTCTTCAGTGCTGAACCAGAGAGCAACCAGGAGCCGAAGGTACCAGAGATCCAGTCTGCAGTAAGGTCACACCAGGTCTGGTAAGGAACATGAGCCAGTTTGATGATACGATCCACATCGTCCTCAATCATTTTACTCAAGTTCAAGGCAGCAGTTGGAGAGGTTGAATTTACCACAGACACCACCTTCTGTCTAGAGCTAGGCAGTTCTGATAGATAGCAGTGTGCATTTTAGCATTCGCTCTGCCAATGGTACTCAAAGCTTAGGTGGTCTCATTAGTTATCAGTTTGAGTACAGCTTGTAGACGAATAATGCAGCTCAGCATATAGATTGGGGTCCGATAGCCCCAGGTGTCATCCTCGGTCCATATGGCAGGTCCATAAGCAGCAATGATCCATTTTGCAGGACAGTCATCACCCCATTCACCTATTTTAAGGGAATTGGTAGAAGTAGACCGCTTTTGGCGACCCCTGGTGTTGAATACAGGGGCTCCCAGGTGTTCACCATCGGCTAGCGGTAACAGGAAGAAGCTGGGATGGATCATGCAAAGCACACATGTACCAGTCCAGTTAGCAGGCAACCAAGAGTAGGCAAACAGATCACAGAGCCAGTATCAACTATCAGGAGCTGACCATCATTCATAGGAAGTTCCATTAAGCAGTGTCTAAAGGGCGCTGAAGACAGTGGGAAGCAACAATGGAGGTTTGCAAGGCCCATCGTGAAAGTCGTGGAACTGACGTAAAAGTGAGGGTCTGTGAAGTCAGGTTTAACATGTCCAGCTGCATTGCCTCCCATAGCCACTGTTCTCCCTTAACAGTCCCTCCTCATACAAAACAATTGCTAACATTAAGAGTCTGACCTATAGTTTCAGCAAACTGTATAAACAGATTTCTAGTGATTACAGGATATTAGTATCTACTTTCATAATTTCATAAAACTGGGGAAACACCACAGAGTGATGAACAGAAGCACATGAGTGGGATACAATTCGGACATATACAACAGTACCTGGGTCTCACCTTTTACCATCAATATACAATGCCATGCGGTCTCTGGCTTTCTGGACTTGGACATTAGCATTCCAGTTATATGGGTCAGTGATAGTGAAAACCATGGCCCCTGTAGTACACAAGGGGCCAGAGCTAGGACCTAAAGTAAGGGAGGCAGATGGGGTATTAGGGGGATATTTGTGTGGGTTATTGTAGGTAGCCCACAAGACACTTTCTCATAAAGGACAGGCTCCACCATTAGTGAAGGTTTCCTCATAGGGGCAGTTCTTAAAGGCATCAGGTTATACAGACATATATACTTAGCACATTTGGTATAATAACACAGTTAATCTAGGGAGCCACACAAAACTGTATTAGGGGTAGTACCATGACCTTGAGAAACATCAAATAACACACCTGTATCACAATACAAAGACACCAGGCGAGTGGGGTCTACAATAAGAGTCTAATTGATAAGTGGACCCTCAACATTATAAATGCAGATTTCCGTCCACTTTTAAACTTCATCACCAGTAGGTTGGAAACAGAAAATACCCTCAAATGTTTGACACTTTCTGTACTTAACTCCTTCTTGAAAAACAAACATCAGGCAAAAGTTGTACTTGTTAAGTACAATAGGAAAGAAATACAGAAGAAAGAAGCATAAGTAAGGGCAACACAAATATCAGATATATATATACTAATATAGGAAGCTCATTTTTCTTTCAGGCACAACTTAGAAAACTTCAAACAGTTATACTCAAGACACTTGCTAAAGGCAGTGGTGAACCACAGGCAGTCAATTAAACTCAAACACTTATAAAGAATTATATTCAGAACACCTGCTAAGTACAATGGTAAATATTCAGAACTTTTGAGGTCTTAGAAAGCTTCAGCTGAAGATCCGTTTTGTAGTGGAACCAAGTTTCATGTCCGGACACCTTTGACAACTGTAAGAGAAGAAATTAGGACAGTAAAAGGACCTATCCACCTAGGTTTCAGGGGGTCTGACTTCCAAGTTTTAGCCATACTGTATTTCCAGGGACATACCCATGGACTTGTGTAGCTATCGGTAATGGGGCCCTTTCCAGGACCCATTTGTGGAGCTCTTGAAGGGCCTTAGCTAAAGATTGGACCTGACTCTGGAGGATATCTGATCCCAGAGTAGCAAAGGAACCAGGATCTGGGTTCACAATGGGTGGTGGCCGGCCGAACATGAGCTCAAATGGGGACAATTTAGTGGGTTTAGATGGGGTGCATCTAATCTGAAATAGGACAGAGGGCAGCAGGACAGGCCAGGACAGATTGGTTTCTTCAATTCATTTCGTGAGAAGGGTCTTAAGAGTTCTGTTCATTCTTTCGACCTGACCAGAGCTCTCAGGATGGTAAGCAGCATATAATTTCTATTCAATTTGGAGAGCCTGAGCAGTTTGTTGGATGACATCAACAATGAAAGCAGGGCCGTTGTCACTGCCTATGGAAACAAGGAGATCAAAGCACGGAATTATTCAGGAGGTGTTTGGTTACGTCTCTGGCGCGTTCAGTGCAAGTAAGGAAGGCTTCATGACCCATCTAGTCAGGGTGTCTGTGAAGACTAGGAAGTAACTGAGGGAACGGGAAATGGGCATGTGGGTAAAATCTACAGATAGGACCTGCATCGAATGTGTTCCAATAGGTTGGTGTCCAAGAGGTGGCAGTCATCTGATTGGGGATTTTATTCTAGAACCGACAACACACTGTCTGACCATATTCCGGACTAGCTGATCAAGGTGATTGATAAAGAAATGTCTCTTGAGAGTCATTTGCATAGCGGGTTCTCCAGAGTGTGCCAGATCATGTCATCTTTTGACAATCGTGAGGGCCAGGTGTTGAGGAATGAATATGAGGGTACTCACTGTGCTTGCGTTTGAAGTATCAGTGTGTGGGTATGGATTGGCACTTGAATTGGCGCATTTTGTATCCACCCCCCTTTCAGGACAGACTGGCCCAAAATAATGCATGCCCAAGTCTGTTCCTGAGAAGTGTACTGGGGTGTAAGGGTGTCCAGAAAAGGAATGATTGTATACAGAGGAGCCGAAAGAGGGGGCAGAGACTGGCAGCTCGGGCTGTGCGGTCGGCAAGGGCATTGCCACGTGAGATGAGATCAGTGACACGACGGTGGGCACGACAGTGCATAACCGCGACACAGGAGGGCAATTTAACGGCCTCAAGGAGGTCAAGAATGAGGGGAGCATGATGGATCAGGCGGCCGGAGGCTGTAATGAAACCTCAATATTTCCAGATGGCCCTATGGGAATGCAAGGTAAGGAAAGCATATTTGGAGTCAGTATATATATTGCAAGACTGAGAGGCAGAGTGGAGCAGGGCAGAAGTGAGGGCATACAGCTCAGCTTCTTGGGCGGAAGTGCCAGAGTGCAGGGGCCTGAGTCAGAAGTTTTTGGAGGCAGTGAAAAGACCGCTCCTGAAGTTGGGTCCAGACAAAAGGGGCTGAGTCAGCGCCTTTGGTGGAATCATATAGAGGACGAGCAATAGTAGAGAAATCAGGGATCCAGATGGGATCTGCAATACTGAGAAAGGTGCTCAGAGCCTTGCAGTTATCAGGGACAGGGAGACTACAGACAGCCTGGACCTGGGTGTGGGAAGGGACCTGGTACCCTGGGAAATATGAAACCCAAGGTAGGTGACACGAGGAAGGCATACTTGAAATCAATGTAAATATGGCCACAGGAAAATTTAAAAGGCAGACCCACTATCTGAAAGACTCAGATAAATAATAATAATAACAGTTTATATACCGCAATACCGTGAAGTGCTATGCGGTTTACAAAAGATTAGAGAAGGTACAAAATAATTGAACTTAAGATGTCTACTAACTCATAAGAATTGTTCTCAATCCCTATTCTATATCAGGTTCCTACCCCAAAGAGCTGACTTGTAAAAATTAAGTAAAATGCAGTTCTGGATCCACCCACTAAGCAGGGTAGTCTGACACAAGCGCTCTCTAAAGCAGCAGTCCCTTCACTATCAGCTGACTGGCAAAAATATTTACTTCAATACAAAAGCATTCCTAAAAATTACATTGTTATACCTAAACTTACATGATTTATAAATAGAAATACAAAATAAAGATTGGAATATACAGTAAAACTTTGGATTGCAAATAACTTGGTTTGCAAGTGTTCTATAAGACAAGCAATGATTAAATTTTATATACCACATACAGTATAGAAGCATCACATTTTCACAACTGAGCCAATGGTTCCTCTCTATATGACACTGCAGGAATGCAGTGACTGTTCCAAACGAGCAAGGGCTTGCAATACAAGTATGTATATTTTTGTACACGAGTGCCCTGGACTACAAGCATGCTTCTGGAACAAATTATGCTCCCAAACCAAGGTTTTACTGTACTCACAAGTTTAAACATTGTTCATTTTTTTTTTTTTTTTTTTTTTACAATCAACATGGGTCTCAGTAGAGACTTACTCCCCCTTCCTACAGAATTTCACAAAGGAGAGAGAGTTGCTTAAAGATCAAAGAGATCAAATTACAGATGTAATCCTTTTCAGAATTTTTAAATTAGACAAATAACTTCTAAATTTGACAAAGAACTTCTTTTTAGCATGGAATATAATTTCCAGAAATCATATTTTTCGTTTATATTTATTTCTGAATATATATATATAAACATTTTATAACATAGCCAAAAACTTCAAATGCAAAACCACTTATCTGTTTCAGGAGAAACCGCATTTGAAGTGCTACACACTTCATGGCCCTTATCAGCACAAAAGGAAAAGTACTCTCCTCTCATGCTGTGAACAACTGACAGTTTAAAACTTCACTGATACATTTGGACAAACAGAACTCATAAAGAACCCGGGATACTGCAGGATTTGGGAATCAGATGAAGGGAAGAATTTGGCAAGGTCTGAAGCAAGGGCGGTGCTGAATAGAGTGGGTCTAATTTTAAAGCCCTGGGATAGACGAGTCCAGGTTTGGGAGGTTTGTCCAGTGGAAGGGTTTTCCCATTAGAATGCAAAAATTGGCTGACTGGAAGAGGAACCGACAGCAAACGAATGCATAAAAACCTGACGGGTTATGTCCTCTTCCAGGGAGTCAGAGGGGGCCAGCCCACACCAAATATCGGCCATTCTAACTGGCACAGACAAATAAGGGTTTATTTGTTAAACATAATCAAAGACAAATCCCTTTTTAAAATTAGTTAACATATCAAGGGATCCCCACAGGTAGACAGACATCCCCCCATTGTGCAATGCAGGACAAAAACACTTCCCTGAATTCCTGGCCCTGCCTGTCTCCAGACTAGGGAAACGCAGTACTAACAGGTCCACACTTGCTTCGTCCTCAAGGACGTCTCAGACACTCTCAAACATACAAAACACAACAGATTTCAGTTCAGTTACTCAACCAGAAAATAACAGTTCCTAGAATCCTTCCCCCACGACTTCAGCGACAGATCACGAGGCTTACTAGGCAGGAGACGAGAGACAGGATAGGGATGATCAATCCCCACTTACCAGATGGTGGCCACTCCAGGACAGAATTAAACTGATACAGATTCTTGTACTTTAAACTGAGACTAGATAAGTCAGTTGAAGTGGTCAAACATCCTGAGGTCTGCCAACCCCCCAAAAGGAAGGCAGCCGGCTAAGCAGACACATCAGCCGTAGGACCAGAAACAAGTGACCAATCGAGTAACCAGTGGTCAAGAGACCTTCAAGTCCCTGTTCGAAAGCCAAATGAAAGGTCACTTGGACACACAAAGTCAGAAGCGTGAAGAAAGTACAAGAGATTTATTACAGTATACCGGACTCTAGTGCAGTTAAGAGCCTGCCTACTAGAGTGTCAGAAACAGGAAATACACGGACTTTTATGCCCTTTTCGCAAACTAATATATGCAAAAACTACAATTTTCATTTGTTACTTCTATAACTTTCTACAATTATTATTGGTCCTAAGCCAGCACTTATGATAGGTTCAGGGGTACAACTTATAGTCCTATAGGAAACTAGTTCATTTCTCTGCTTATCTAAATCTTACAGGTCTAGGTATATGCTACATGTACAGAAGGGCAGGGCACATCATGGCTCAAACTCTTATCTATTCAGCTTACAATGTGGTAAGGTAGGGACATACATTTTAGGCAGATGAAGTCAATAGATTGTAAACTTTCTTCAGCTATGTAGACCAGAGCAATATTTTAAACAACAGTTAACCATTTCATGACCCTACACTCACAAATGAGGAAAGTATCTCTGATGTTCGAGTGGGTGCTCACCTGGAAAGTAGGGATCATCAAATGACTAAAGTGGAGAGCAATGAAAACTACTGGGTCAAACTTAAAACTATGTCTCCCAAAAAAGCAGAATCATACAACAAAACTAGAAAAGATGAACTAATAAAGTAAACTTCACTTGAATATATAAACTTTCAACCTGAGAGGTGCTCAGAACCTTGAAAACCAAGGTGGAATGAATGCTAATGGGGACAAGCCCCTATAGACATTTCAGTGTTCTATCATTGCATCCTCTCCCGTGTTAGAAAGAATATAGTGAACCAATTTTTCAAAAAAATTGAGTATAATGTCCCAAAACAATCATGTGAACAAAATAGTAACTTCAACGTTTTTTCAAAAATGTGAACTTAGCTTGCATGGGTGCTTTAGGAAGCTATCTCACTCCAGCAGGCTCTAACGCATTTCGCCGCAAAGGCTTCTTCAGAGAGCCGACAAACAAGCTGGAACAGAGTGAAAAATTTCTTCCTGCCAATACAAGAGAGTGCTTTCAGTGATACATTGTTTTAAAAGAAAAATATACAGATAAACACTCACTGAACTTTACATCGCTGCCGGTGGTACCTTCCTCGTCACCCGTGATTACATCACTTCCTGAAAAAACTTCCTCCTAAACTCCCACTATATGTACAGATACACCTGTCAATCTTAGTGGAGGAACGCTCACCATTCCACTTCTTTATTCAAGCCTGCTGGTCTGACAGTCTGCCAATGGAAAATCCAGGCTTTGTTCATGTTTCCATAGTAATGCTTGTTTATTCCCGCCCCTATGGAGAGTAGGGGCTTCCAATACAACAAACTTTAAATCTTCAAGGGAGTGAGACAGCGCTTGCCAATGTTGTGTGAGGGGAGCTCCCAAATCCCCTCGTCGGATTTTACTGAGGTGTTCCGTGATTCGAACCCGGATACTCCGGGTGGTATGTCCAATATACAACAATTGGCAAGGGCATATGATCATGTACACTACTCCCTCGGTGCTGCAATTCGTGTGATGTTTGAGATCATAAGACTTGTGTAAGACTGGATGAGACACCTGCTGGGTTTCCATGACAAGTGGGCAAACACTGCACCTCCCACATTTAAAATGCCCCTTAGGTGTAGCTGAAAATTGAGGATACATTTGTTGGTTCACCTGTATAAACTGAGAAGATGTGACCCGGTCCCTTAAGTTCTTGCCTCTGGAGTATGCAAAAATGGGAACTTGTTCCAATGACTCATGCACCTGTAAAATGTGCCAATGAGACTTGATGATTTTTTTGATATCAAATGCTCTATAGGAATATGGAAAGGTGCATACCATCCTAGGATCATTGGAATCTCTGGAAGAAAGGAGTAAATGATCCCGTTGTGCATACAGGGCTCTTTTAAAGGCTCTTTTGATGACCCGAGAGGGATATCCCCTCTCTTCAAACCGCTGCGACATTTCCACATGTGTTTTTGTCCTCCATGGAAATGTCCTCCATGGAAATGTGGCAGCAGTTTCTAGGATTCTAGGAACTGTTATTTTCTGGTTGAGTAACTGAACTGAACTGAAATCTGTTGTGTTTTGTGTGTTTGAGAGTGTCTGAGACGTCCTTGAGGACGAAGCGAGTGTGGACCTGTTAGTACTGCGTTTCCCTAGTCCGGAGACGGGCAGGGCCAGGAATTCAGGGAAGTGTTTTTGTCCTCCATGGAAATGTCCTCCATGGAAATGTGGCAGCGATTTGAAGAGAGGGGATATCCCTCTCGGGTCATCAAAAGAGCCTTTAAAAGAGCCCTGTATGCACAACGGGATCATCTACTCCTTTCTTCCAGAGATTCCAATGAGCCTAGGATGGTATGCACCTTTCATATTCCTATAGAGCATTTGATATCAAAAAAATCATCAAGTCTCATTGGCACATTTTACAGGTGCATGAGTCATTGGAACAAGTTCCCATTTTTGCATACTCCAGAGGCAAGAACTTAAGGGACCAGGTCACATCTTCTCAGTTTATACAGGTGAACCAACAAATGTATCCTCAATTTTCAGCTACACCTAAGGGGCATTTTAAATGTGGGAGGTGCAGTGTTTGCCCACATGTCATGGAAACCCAGCGGGTGTCTCATCCAGTCTTACACAAGTCTTATGATCTCAAACATCACACGAATTGCAGCACTGAGGGAGTAGTGTACATGATCATATGCCCTTGCCAATTGTTGTATATTGGACATACCACCCGGAGTATCCGGGTTCGAATCACGGAACACCTCAGTAAAATCCGACGAGGGGATTTGGGAGCTCCCCTCACACAACATTGGCAAGTGCTGTCTCACTCCCTTGAAGATTTAAAGTTTGTTGTATTGGAAGCCCCTACTCTCCATAGGGGCGGGAATAAACAAGCATTACTATGGAAACATGAACAAAGCCTGGATTTTCCATTGGCAGACTGTCAGACCAGCAGGCTTGAATAAAGAAGTGGAATGGTGGGCGTTCCTCCACTAAGATTGACAGGTGTATCTGTACATATAGTGGGAGTTTAGGAGGAAGTTTTTTCAGGAAGTGATGTAATCACGGGTGACGAGGAAGGTACCACCGGCAGCGATGTAAAGTTCAGTGAGTGTTTATCTGTATAGTTTTCTTTTAAAACAATGTATCACTGAAAGCACTCTCTTGTATTGGCAGGAAGAAGTTTTTCACTCTGTTCCAGCTTGTTAGTCGGCTCTCTGAAGAAGCCTTTGCGGCAAAACGCGTTAGAGCCTGCTGGAGTGAGACAGCTTCCTAAAGCATCGATGCAAGCTAAGTTCACATTTTTGAAAAAACGTTGAAGTTACTATTTTGTTCACATGATTGTTTTGGGACATTATACTCAATTTTTTGAAAAATTGGTTCACTATATTCTTTCTAACATGGGAGAGGATGCAATGATAGAACACTGAAATGTCTATAGGGGCTTGTCCCCATTAGCATTCATTCCACCTTGATTTTCAAGGTTCTGAGCACCTCTCAGGTTGAAAGTTTATATATTCAAGTGAAGTTTACTTTATTAGTTCTTCCTTTCTAGTTTTGTTGTATAAAGTGGAGAGCAGCCACACAAAAATTAAGTCCTAGATTTCAAACGGATGGATGGGAGAGTACCTGAAGAAAGAGCTGTTAGGATGGGAGGACATAAAAATGGAAAAACAGTGGTCTAAGCTGAAAGGAGCAATAAAAATGGCTATGGACTTTTATGTGAAGAAAATAAATAAAAACAAGAGAAAAAGGAAACTGATATGGTTCTCCAAACTAGTGGCAGTGAAAATAAAGGCAAAAGAGTTGGCATTCCTGAAATATAAAAAAAACCAAGAAAAGGAGTACAGAAAGGTGAAACTGAAAGAAGCCAAGAGAGAGATATGCCTAGCAAAAGTGGAAGAGCAAATGGCTAAAAATGTAAAAAGGGAGAGAAAATTTTTTCAGATATATTAGTGAAAGGAGGAAGATGAAAAATGGAATTGCGAAACTACAAGATGCTATGAACCGATATGTGGAGCGTGATGAGGAAAATGCAAACATGCTAAACAAATACTTCTTTTCTGTGTTCACGGAAGAAAATCCTGGAGAAGGACCAAGATTGTCTAGCAAAGTTACACGAGAAAATGGAGATTCTGCACCATTCATGGAGGAAAGTGTTTATGAATAACTTGAAAAATTGAAGATGGATAAAGCAATGGGACTGGACGGGATCCATTCCAGGATACTGAGGAAGCTCAGAGTTGTTCAACAAATCTCTGGAGACGAGAGTGGTTCCTGGGGATTGGAGAAGAGCGGATGTGGTCCCTATTCACAAGGTCGCAGGGATGAAGTGGGAAACTACAGACTGGTAAACCTCACTTTGGTTGATGAAAAAATAATAGAAGTGTTGCTGAAAGAAAGGATAGTGAAATTCCTAGAATCTAATGGGTTACAGGATCCAAAGCAACATGGCTTTACTAAAGGTAAATTGTGCCAAATGAACCTGATTGAATTTTTTGATTGGGTGATCACAGAATTGGATCAAGGACATATGGTAGATGTAATTTACTTAGATTTCAGCAAAGCCTTTGACACAGTTCCTCATAGGAGGCTCTTGAACCAACTTGACAGGCTGAAGTTAGGGCCCAAAGTGGAACTGGATTAGAAACTGGTTGATGGACAGATGCCGGAGGGTAGTGGTTAATGGAATTCGCTCAGAGGAAGGAAATGTGAGTAGTGGAATCCCTAAGGGTTCAATGTTGGGGCCGATCCTGTTTAATATGTTTGTAAGTGACATTGCTGAAGATTTGTAACAGAGTAGACACCGAGGAGAGAGTGGAAAACATGAAAAAGGATCTGTAAAAGTTAGAGGAATGGTCTAATATCTGGCAACTAAAATTCAATGCAAAGAAATGCAGAGTAATGAATTTGGGGATTAGTAATCAGAAGGAGCCTTAAGTGATGGGAGGTGAGAGGCTGATATGTACGGATGGGGAGAAGGACCTTGGTGTGATAGATCTAAATGCAAAGAAACAGTGTGACAAGGCAGTGGCTGTTGCCAGAAGGATGCTGGGCTGTATGGAGAGAAGCGTAACTAGTAGAAGAAAGAAGGTGTTGATTCCCCTGTACAGGTTGTTGGTGAGACCCTACTTGGAGTATTGTGTTGAATTTTTGAGACCGTATCTGTCAAAGGACATAAGAAGACTTAAAGCAATCCAGAGGAAGGCGACGAAAATGGTAGGAAGTTTGCACCATATGTATGAGGAAAGACTGGAAGCCCTGAATATATACTTTATATCCTAGAGGAAAGGAGCGACAGGAGAGATATGATTCAGACGTTCAAATACATTACATTACATTAGTTATTTCTATTCCGCCTTTACCTTGCGTTTCAAGGCGGATTACATAAGAATTGTTATGATAATAAGAAGTACATATTTTAAAGATATTAAGAAATACTTAAGGAATATTTAGAACCTTTTCTATTTTGCTAAGGAGTAATTGGTAATTGCAGGAGATGTTCGGAACCTGTTTGGTTGTGTTATATTGGTTTTATGAATTTTTTGAAGAGTAGGGTTTTTGTTTCTTTTTTGAAGGTTTTGTAGTCTGTGGTCGAAGTCAGCAGATTGATGAGTTATCAGTCCAGTTTCGCTGCTCTGGTGGCCAATAGGTTATCATACATTTTTCTTCATTTGACATTTTTGGTTGGCGGGTATGTGAATATTGTGTGGGTTCTCCTTTGTCTGGTTGAGGAGGATTGAGTAAGTCGATTGTTCCAGTAGGAAGGGCTGTCTTCATTTATAGCTTTGATTAGTAGGCAGTGGAATTTAAAGTGCACTCTGGCTTGTATTGGGAGCCAGTGTGAGTCGTGGTATGCTTCTGTGATGTGGTCATATTTTTTCAATGAATAGATAAATCTTAGGGCTGTGTTTTGTATTGTTTGAAGTTGTTTTATCATGGTTGCTCGGCAGGGGAGATAAAGTATGTTGCAGTAGTCTATTAGGCCTAGGATTAGTGATTGAACCACTAGTTGGAATTGTTTTCTGTCGAAGAATTTTTGAACTTGTCTTAGGTTTCTCATGGTTGCGAATGATGTTTTTATTATTTTATTGATTTGTGGTTGCATTGTACAGCCTCTGTCTATCAGTACTCCGTGGAGATTTAGCGTAGGTTGAATGGGGTATGAGATCGAGTTTATTACTAGGTTAGTCAAGGTTGGAGTTTTGCTGTTTTCTAGGAGGATGAAGTTTGTTTTGTCAGGGTTAAGTTTTAGTTTGTGTTCTTTTATCCATGTTGCTACTGTTTCCAGTGTTCTGTGTGTTGTGCCTATCATGGAGGGCTCAAGTTGCTCGAAGGGGAGGAGTATGGTGATGTCATCTGCGTAGCTGTAGGAGGTAATACCTAGTTTGTCTAGGTAGGAGCTTAGGGAGGCAATGTATAGGTTGAAGAGTGTGGGAGATAGAGCTAATCCTTGGGGAATTCCACATGGGTTGGACCATGGTTCTGATTTTTCTTTGTTTGTTTTGACTTTATAAGTTCCGGATTGTAGGAATCCTTTAAACCATGTTAGTACCTTTACTGTAATTCCTATTGAGTCTAGAGTTTGTAAGAGGATGTCATGGTCTACTAGATCAAAGGCTGCGGAGAGGTCTAATTGTATGATCAGCATTTTCTTGCCTGTGCTGAGGTGTTGTATCGCGATGTCCATGAGTGTTCCTAGCAGGCTCTCAGTGCTGTAGTTAGTTCTGAAGCCAGACTGTGTGGGGTGGAGTAAGTTGTGGTTTTCTAGGTATACGTTTAGGGCTTTAGCTACAAGGCCTTCCATTAGCTTGATGTAAAGTGGGATTGAGGCTATTGGTCTGTAGTTGGATGGTTGGTTTGTTTCTCCTTTGGGGTCTTTTAGGATTGGAGTTATGATGATTTTGCTGAGGTCTTGTGGGAATTGGCCATCTGTGAGTAGAGTTTGTATCCATTGTAGGAACAGAGTGCAGAATAGCGTACTGGAGATTTTCAATAGATATGGTGGGCAGTGGTTAAGGTCACAGGCTACGTGACTGTATTTGTTATATAGTTTGTTGAGGTCTGACCATCGTATAGGGACCAGGTTCTGTCTGCTGCTACCGATTCTCTGTGGGGGAAGTTGAGATGTCTTCTAGGTGATGTGACAATCCTGCAACCCCGAGGTTTGTCACAGAGAGATTTAGTGAGAGTTACAAGCCCAGAGGCAGAAGGGCGAACCAAGTCAGAGCTGGGGGAAGTAAGTCAGCTGACTATCCTGTGGACTCAGAGGGAGAAAGGGAAGCAGGTCCAGAAAGCTGGGACTTCTCTGATAATGTCCTGAGGTCAAACAGTAAAGATTGGCCTTATTGGTTTGCAGATTCTTTGAAGCAGAAGGCAGCACCGCAGGATGCCTTGAGAACAGTTCAAGCCAAGGGAAGAAAACGTTCTCCCCTGCAGCAAAAGGGGAGTGGTTTCTTCCCTCAGCTTAAACGGAGACTCTGTAATGAGCTGAGGAGGGCAGGAGGAGAAGCAGGCAGGGGAACGGAAACCAGATCGGGGAGGAGCCCCAGGACGGAGGAAGGTACCCTGTGGGAGTCTGTGCTGACTAGGGAGCAGTCAGAACCACTGGCAGTGAATGACTGGGTCATGGAAGAGGACCAGGTTAGGAGCCTTCCTGTAGATCCGTGTATGCCTGAACCTATGGTGGTAGAGGTGAATCTCAACCTGAAGGAATGGAGATTTCCTAGTCTTGGGGATTGTGATAAGAAGGTATCTTTCCAACTTACCTTTGCTACCTTATGTTAGGAACTGTGAATGTTGTGGCAGAGGTTAATTCCTGGAGGTATGCCTGTGTAAATCACAAGTTTTGACATGTTGCTTCAGCCGTTGCTCAGCCCTTTCAAGCTTGAGTGAGGAAGCAGCTGAAAGCCTCTAGTTTCATATTCCAAACCTCCGTGCCTGCTGGTATCTGTTAACCAATTATCCTAAGCCATCTGTGAAGCACTACTAGCTCCGTGAGCTTTGGCGAGCTGGGGCAAAGTTAATTTAAGGACTGCTCTGTTTGCCATACAGGGTGTCTACAAGGCTAGCTTAAAGAATTGTGATTTTTCATTTACAAGTCTGTTTGAACTGAAATGTTTTGACTGTGAGAACAAATTGCCTGTTTAAGCACAAGCTCTGGTGAAGAGAAACGCATGGATTGTGTGGCATGTAGTGAAGCCCAGGGCTATGGGATTTATGTTTTGATTTATGAAGAATCTTTGTTTTGTGCAACCTTTTCCCACCACTGAAGCAGTGTTATTGTGCGTTGCTGAGGCGGTGCGCCTAAAGTTCTCAGCTTTTGATTTAAGCCATTCTGACTACTGGACTGGTTTGTAATAAAACACACTTCAGCTATTCCAGGGATATCCAGCTTGCAAGGTACCCTACTTTAAAGGGGCTCACGCCAGGTGTTGGAAGTGTGTCACTGCCTAGTGTTAGAAAACCGCTCAGTCAGAGACTAGGTGGTGACAAAAATGGTAACAGTGTGGGATTGACTTACCTGTCAAGGCTGGAAAAGATACCGCATGTAAAAAAAATTTTTTTTGTACAACTTTGGTCAAGTTCCTGGAGGAATTTTTTGTTTGGTTCCTGGAGGAAAAGGGTGTTTTTGCAAGCACAGTATGAATGCAGTAAACTAATTAACTGGATGCCATTGTCGGGAGTACCGGTTACAACACAACACAGCTTCCGGATCCGGTGCAGCTCGCTTGACGGCAGGAGGATTCCAGGCAAGCAGCAGATAGCGACATCCCAGGACAGGACACAGACAGTGCCGGGAGTTCCTGAGGAACCAGAGGGAACCAGGAGGTTACAGAAGAAGGGCGGTGCACCCTGTTAAGGAGCACGCAGGCGCAGACTCGTCAGGTCCGCGGTAAGCGCATAAGACGCGGGGTCTGGCGAGGGTGGTACTGGGAAGATAAGTTAATTAAGGTATCGCACTTGGATAGTGTGCTTTCTTTCCCAGTTTCTGCAGGTCCAGGATGGAGACATCGGCGTTGGCAGCAGTGGCAGCTGAACGGCAGCGGCAGAACGAGGAGCTGAAGAGAGTCCCAGAGACCAACCAAGGACTGTGGCAAGCCACCAGGAAGCAGCAGAGCATCACCATAAGGACTTTGTCAAATTGATGGAGGCACAGTCACAAATAATGGGACAGCTGTTGCAAGCTTCAGTGACTGGTCCGGCGGTGAATCCGGTAATGGGGGGCTTGCCTGCCCAACCCACGGTAGGACAAAATTAGTTAAATATGCTAAATCTTAGTAAAATTACAGCAAAAGATGCCCCGGACGATTTTCTGAGCTCTTTTGAGCGTATTGCCACAGCGGCAGGGTGGCCGGTGGATCAATGGGCTGTGAAGCTGTTACCATGTCTAGCAGAAGAATCATTGGCGGAGTTCCAAAAATTACCTCCAGAAACAAGCCAATAATTATCAAGCCATTAAAACACATATTCTGGATTTTTGGGGGTTTACGAGTAGAGAGTTGCGCGGGGACAGAAATCCCACCCGTCCCCACCCGTCCCCGCCAAAATCCCACCCATCCCCACCCGTCCCCGTGAGGAATCCCTCCGTCCCCACCCGTCCCCGTGAGGAATCCCTCCGTCCCCACCCGTCCCCGCGAGGAATCCCCTCCGTCCCCACCCGTCCCCGCGAGGAATCCCCTCCGTCCCCACCCGTCCCCGCGAGGAATCCCCTCCGTCACCATCCTTCCCTATAAACTTCAGAAATAGTTATTTTATTTAATTATGCTACTGAATTAAAGGCTCTGGTAGAGACCCATTTACAAATAAGCAAAGAGACTATTAATTTGGAAATATTAATTGGGAAGAATACATACTTTGTAAATGGGTTTCTACCAGAACCTCTAATGTAAATATAAAATATAAATACTCAGCTGATGAGAACCCACAAACTGTCAGCTGAGGACTTCCTTTGCAGTTGGCCTGGGGTCCCTTTTGCCAAGCTTGGCAGGCAGCAGTAGCGTCCCTGAGTCACAGATGCTGGCACCTCAGTGGCTCATGGATGCTGCCAGCGACTGCTGCGCTTGGTGGAGGGGAGTTCTGACCATCTCTAGAGGAGGTCCTCTGCTGGCGGTGCTTGGGGATCCCCACCAGTCACAGCAAGGGCCAACAAGTACTTCAACACTGTAGAAATAAAACCAGAAATGCATTTCCTTTTCTTTTGAACACAAAACAAAGATATCTGCCATATACATTTCCCAAGGCAGATGACTCTATGCAATGTCACCTCGGTAACAAAATACAAAAATAGACAAATACACCCCCTCCCTTTTTACTAAACCACAATAGTAGGTTTTAGCACAGGGAGTTACGCTGAATGCCTCGCGCTGCTCTCAATGCTCATAGGCTCCCTGCGCTAAAAAACAATATTGCGGTTTAGTAAAAGGGAGCCATAGTGCAAAATATAGACAGCAGATATAAATTCTCAAAACAGACACATTTTGATCACTAAATTGAAAATAAAATCATTTTTCCTATCTTTGCTGTTTGGTGATTTCATGAGTCTCTGGTTGCACTTTCTTCTTCTGACTGTGCATCCAATCTTTCTTCCTTTCTTTCAGCCTCCTGTATGTTTCCTCTCCTCCAGACCTCATTCTCTCCCCCAACTTTTTCTTTCTGTCTCCCTGTTCCCCCTTCTTTCTGTCTCTCTGTCTGCCCCCTTTCTTTCTTTCTCCGTGCCCTCCCCCAAGCCACTCGGTTTGCTGCCACCGCCATCGGGGAATAGTCCCCAAGCCACCGCTGTCCCAAGCTTTCCCTGCAGAAGCGTCGCGCTGACCACCATTCCGCTCCCTGACGTCAATTCTGACGTAGGAGAGGAAGTTCCGGGCCAACAAGGCATTTCTCCTCATTCCATCCAGCCTGAGCCCCATCTCTCCTTGATCCAGCATTTCCCTTCTGTGTCTGTCAGAATTACCATTCCACCTATTTTCCAGCATCACCCTTCTTTGTGTCCATCTCACCTATATCCCTATCTCACCACTTTTTCAGAATCTTCATTTGTCTCTGTCCTTGTCTTTACCCCATATTCACCATTTGCCCTTTCAATGTCTTTATCTCCCCCCCCACACACACTTTTTCAGCATTACTTCTATGTCTCTATTTCACCTCCTCTTCATGTCCCCTCTGTATCTCTATCCTTATTCAGAAGGTCCTGCTTATCCTTTCTCTTCTTTGTGTCACTATCTCCATTTTCAGCTTTCCCCCCTTTTCCTTTGTTACTGCACCCTGTAGCCAGAATCTTTCCACCCTCTCTCCACTCCGGCCCAGCCCAGTATGAAATATTTCCTTTTGTTTCTCTCCCCTCTCTCTTCTCCTCCCTCACCCACGAGTCCTGCATCTGGCCCTCTCCCTTCTACCTGCACCTGGCAACACCCCCCTGCTCCGCGGCTCTCTTAAGCAACTCGTCAGCAGCGGTGATCAAGACAAGCTGCCGACATCGAGGCCTTCCCTCTACGAGTCCCACCTTTGTGGAAAAAGGAAGTTGAAACAAGCGGGACTCGCAGAGGGTAGGCCCCGACGCCAGAAGCTTGTGTCGATCGTTGCTGCTGAGTTGCCGAAGAGAGCCGCAGGTAGAAGGGAGAGGGAGATAGGAAGGCTGTAGAAGCTCCGGAGCATGACACCGAACCCGGCCAGGATGATTTCTTTTTCAGGCTGCTGCTGCCGCTGCCATCCCCCACCCGAAATGACAAAAAACAGCCTAATGCCCGCGTCGGGAAATAGCCATGCTGAGCAGTGAGCTCAGCACGTACACAGATGAAAGCCTTGCTTGCTGATTGGTCCGGCGGCACGGTGGGGCGGGGCCGCCGGACCAATCAGCAAGCAAGGCTTTCATCTGTGTACGTGCTGAGCTCACTGCTCAACATGGCTATTTCCCGACGCGACGCCAGACTTGTAAGCTGCATGCTTGCATCGCCAGAATTTAGGTAGGTTGTTTTCATCCCCGTGGGAGTCCCGTGGGCAAGGGGGCGTCCCCGTGGGAGTCCCGTGGGTCAGGGGGGCATCCCCGTGGGAGTCCCGTGGGCCAGGGGGCGTCCCCGTGGGAGTCCCGTGGGCCAGGGGGGGAACCCGCGGGATCCCCGCGGGACCCGCGGGATCCCCGCGATCCCCGTTCCCGTGCAGACCTCTATTTACGAGAGAGCATTACAGGCAGGCTTTCCGTGGCATGCAGTGGCACGAGAAAGAGAGGCCTAAGGTGTTGCTCCAGCGCCTTACTACGATGGCGGAGAGGTGGCTACAACCAATGTTAGCAGACCCCGGGGCACTATTTGCAGAAATGGTATTGGAGCAATTTCTGGAAACAATGCCACTAAAAATTCAGGAATGGGTGCGTAGGCAGGGATGCCAGGACCTAACACAAACATTGCAAGTGGTGGAGGCATATGCAGACGCCCAAAGTAGGGTAGAGATTATTAGACCCACCTACAGAACATACCCACCCACACCCGTCCCGACGCACACATCTGGGGATAGGTCACCTAGTGGGAATATGGTGCCCAAAGCCCAGGATATAGCACCTCAGAGGAAAGGTACTCCATCCAGTGAGGTTCGATGCTTTAAGGGTGGGGGAAAAGGATATGGGAAAAGGGTATGTAAAGAGACAGGGAACCCCAGGGTGGCTTGGGGTGCCCTTAAAGAGGGAAGAAGGCTCCCAGGGGGGTATTCCCTATCAGTGTCCATAGGGGGACATGAGTTGAAACATTACTGGACATTGGCATTACAGCCAATCAATGATGGCTCGCCAGTTGTGGAAGGAGGTATTTCCTAGAGAAGTGGTGAGAGGAAATAAGAACACCCTCCAAGGATTCAAGAGAAAGTTAGACAAGTTTCTGTTGAACAAGAAAGTGCGCTGGTAGGGCTAGTCTCAGTTAGGGTGCTGGTCTTAGACCAGAGGGCCGCCGCGTGAGCAGACTGCTGGGCATGATGGACCACTGGTCTGACTCAGCAGTGGCAATTCTTATGTTCTTATGAGTCAGGATCAGGTGTGTCCATGGAGACAGTAAGCAGTTCCCAGTGAGGTCCACCCTTATCAGATATGGTGATAAGGTCTATAGAACCCCGCTAGCAATAGTGCCGGAGGCCCCTTTTGAAATTATATTAGGGCGTGATTGGCAAGGGTTCCCTGAAGCTATGAGGAACAGGCGTTGTTTGGTGAACACCCGCTCCCAGGGGGCTTTAGAGGCAGGATCAGAACAAGAGTTGGGGAAGATCTTTCCATTCACAGGGGAAGTCTTCCAGAGAACCCATGCTATGGGGAAATGGGCGACACACACCCAGAGGAGGAAGCAGCAGCAAAAGAGGGGCCAGGCGATGGCGCGAGCTGGCAATACTAGGGAAGTACCCTGGTTGCCTAGGGAAGTCATGGAAACCTTCCCGACTTTCAAAGACGAACAGAAAGCCGATCCCACTTGAAAGAGGAGTGGCAGCGTGCAGTTGATAGACAAGAGGGAGAAACCCGGTGGATTATAAGACAAGGGCTACTGTACAAGGAAGTGCCGGGGAACCATACAGGGAGTAGGGAGCAGAAGTTAGTAGTACCCCGAGTGTTCAGGAGCTTAGTCCTCCAGATAGTGCATGACCATCCTCTGTCACGACACAAGGGAGCTGAGGCCACCTTTAATCAGGTGGACCGACGGTTCTCTTGGCCAGGGAGTAGACAGGAGGTGATAAAATTCTGCCAGTCCTGTCCGACCTGTCAAAAACTTTCCTTGGCTAGACCAGCGAGGGCACCCCTCATACCTATTCCGGTAATTGAGGAGCCACTACGGTGCATAGCAATGGACATAGTAGGTCCCTTAGAAAAGATCCCTAGGGGAAACAGTTTCATCTTGGTGGTTATGGATGTAGCTACGCGGTTTCCCTGGGCTTTTCCCATTAGGAAGGCCACATCCACCGCGATCATGAGGGAATTACTGGGACTATTTTGTATGGTGGGGTTTCCCAGAGAGGTTCTCACCGATCAAGGGAGTAATTTTCTCTCAACAGGGATGAGGATGTTTTGGGAAGGATTTGGGATGTGGCACATCAAAACCTCAGCCTACCACCCTCAGGCCAATGGGATGGTAGAGCGGTTTAACCAGACCCTTAAGCAGATGCTAAAGAAAGGGGTTGGAGAGGAGCCGAAAGACTGGGATTTGATAGTGCCCTTCGCCCTGTTTGCAGCCAGGGAGAAAGTACAGGACTCCCTAGGGGTAAGCCCTTATGAGCTGTTGTTTGGGCGCCCACCTAGAGGAGTGTTAGACATGCTGAGAGATGGATGGGACTTTCCAGAAGAGGCGGAAAGTAATATCATCTCCTACTTGGCTAGGCTTAAGGAGGGTTTAAAGCAAGCTCTGAACCAGGGAAAGGAAAATTTAGAGTGGAGCCAACGACGGCAAAAGGCCTATTATGACAGGAAGGCAAAATCACGTCAGCTTAGGGTGGGAGACCAGGTATTGGTACTGATTCCCACAGACCAACATAAGTTCTTGGCCAAGTGGAAGGGCCCATTTAGGATAACGGAGAAGACGGGAGATGTGGATTATCGAGTCACGGATAATAGAGGGCGCTTCCAAACATACCATATTAATTTACTTAAGCCCTGGAAAGACAGGGAGACCCTTGCATTGTTGGCTCAGCAAGAGTTGGAGGAGGATTTGGGGCCACAAGTAACGGAATTTGAGAAGCAAGGGGAGGTAAACATAGGGACAGACCTCTCCCAGGGACAGTATCAGCAAGTGCTGGCACTCGTGGAGCAATTTGGGGATATTTTTTCGCCACTACCAGGGACAACTAACTTAGTCACCCACAATATCATAATAACCCCGGGGAAGGTGGTACAGGTCCGTCCCTATAGGCTTTCTGAAGAGAAGAAGGAAATAGTGCAGGAACTGGTTCAGGAAATGTTAGCATTGGGAGTTATAGAGCCATCGCAGAGCCCTTGGTGTAGTCCGATTGTAATAGTCCCCAAGGCTGACAGCACACCAAGTTCTGCATTGACTTTAGACAACTGAATGAAGAGTCCCAGTTCGATGCCTTCCCCATGCAAAGGGTTGACGAGCTGCTAGATAGGCTGGGGCAAGCCCAATTCCTAACCACTTTAGATTTGACAAAGGGGTATTGGCAGATCCCGCTTACTGACTCGGATCACCCCAAGACAGCATTTAGCACCCCAAGGGGGTTGTTTCAATTTACGCGGATGCCTTTTGGCCTTCATGGGGCGGTGTCAACTTGTCAACGCCTCGTCCGCAAAGTACTCAGGGATCACTATGACTATGCGGATGCATATATCGATGACATTGTGATCCACTCTGCAACATGGGAGCAACATTTGGGGCACTTGACAGCTGTGTTACAGGCTTTGAGGGAGGCTGGGCTGAGAGCAAATCCAAAGAAGTGTTTCCTGGCCCAGCAGGAGGTCCGGTATTTAGGCTATATTGTGGGAAGAGGGCACATAAGACACATAGTAGATAAAGTGGAATGTATATGTACATACCCACGGCCCATCAAGAAGAAACATTTAAGAGCTTTTTTAGGACTTATAGGGTACTATAGGCGGTTCATTCCCCATTTCGCATCACAGGCAGGGCCACTGATGAATATGCTAAAAAAAGGAAACCCAGAGATCCTGAGCTGGGGAGTCACGAGTAACCAAGCCTTTGAAACACTTAAGACCAAGCTCTGTACACGGCCAATCTTGAGGGCTATTGACTTCTCCCAACCTTTGGTGTTACAGATGGATGCATCTAGCACAGGGGTGGGAGCTGTTTTGAATCAGGAATATCAAGGGGTGGAACACCCAGTGCTATTTCTGAGCAGGAAGTTACATCCGAATGAAAGGAGGTATGCTACAGTGGAGCAGGAGTGCCTGGCTGTAAAATGGGTGGTCCAGTTACTGGAGCATTACCTCCAGGACAGGGCATTCACACTGGTTACTGACCATGCCGCTTTGAAGTAGCTTAACACCATGCGTAACACTAATGCAAGGCTTACAAGGTGGTACCGGCCCTGCAGCCATTTAGATTCAAGGTGGTACATCGGCCAGGGAAGCTGAATACAAATGAGGACATTTTGTCATGCATTCCAGAGGACACAGGTAGTAATATGACTAAACCGGATAGTCAGTTCTTAAGTGTGGGGGAATGTGACAATCCTACAACCCCGAGGTTTGTCACAGAGAGATTTAGTGAGAGTTACAAGCCCAGAGGCAGAAGGGCGAACCAAGTCAGAGCTGGGGGGAGTAAGTCAGCTGACTATTCTGTGGACTCATAGGGAGAAAGAGAAGCAGGTCCAGAAAGCTGGGACTTCTCTGATAATGTCCTGAGGTCAAACAGTAAAGATTGGCCTTATTGGTTTGCAGATTCTGTGAAGCAGAAGGCAGCACCGCAGGGTGCCTTGAGAACAGTTCAAGCCAAGGGAAGAAAACATTCTCCCCTGCAGCAAAAGGGGAGTGGTTTCTTCCCTCAGCTTAAGCGGAGACTCTGTAATGAGCTGAGGAGAGCAGGAGGAGAAGCAAGCTGGAGAACGGAAACCAGATCGGGGAGGAGCCCCAGGATGGAGGAAGGAACCCTATGGGAGTCTGTGCTGACTAGGGAGCAGTCAGAACCACTGCCAGTGAATGACTGGGTCATGGAAGAGGACCAGGTTAGGAGCCTTCCTGTAGATCCGTGTATGCCTGAACCTATGGTGGTAGAGGACAGTTATAATCTCCCTGAATCTCAACCTGAAGGAATGGAGATTTCCTAGTCTTGGGGAGTGTGATAAGAAGGTATCTTTCCAACTTACCTTTGCTACCTTATGTTAGGAACTGTGAATGTTGTGGCAGAGGTTAATTCCTGGAGGTATGCCTGTGTAAATCACAATAGTTTTGACATGTTGCTTCAGCCGTTGCTCAGCCCTTTCAAGCCTGAGTGACGAAGCAGCTCAAAGCCTCTAGTTTCATATTACAAACCTCCGTGCCTGCTGGTATCTATTAACCAATTATCCTAAGCCATCTGTGAAGCACTACTAGCTCCATGAGCTTTGGGGAGCTGGGGCAAAGTTAACTTAAGGACTGCTCTGTTTGCCATGCAGGGTGTCTGCAAGGCTAGCTTAAAGAATTGTAGCATATGATTTTTCGTTTACATGCCTGTTTGAATTGAAACATTTTGACTGTGAGAACAAATTGCCTGTTTAAGCACAAGCTCTGGTGAAGAGAAACCATGGACTGTGTGGCATGTAGTGAAGCCCAGAGCTATGGGATTTATGTTTTGATTTATGAAGAATCTTTGTTTTGTGCAACCTTTTCCCACCACTAAAGCAGTGTTATTGTGCGTTGCTGAGGCGGTGCGCCTAAATAAAGTTCTCAGCTTTTAATTTAAGCCATTCTGACTACTGGAATGGTTTGTAATAAAACACACTTCAGCTATTCCAGGGATATCCAGCTTGCAAGGTACCCTACTTTAAAGGGGCTCACGCCAGGCTTTGGAAGTGTGTCACTGCCTAGCGTTGGAAAACCTCTCAGCCAGAGACTAGGTGGTGACAGTGAGTAGGTGTTCCATTGAACGTGGCTCTGATATTTGCGATCTTATTTTTGAAGAATGTGGCTAATAAGGTGGCTGAGGGAGGGAGATTGTTATTGGCAGATATGGTGTAGTATCTGTGATTTCTTTTAGTAACAGGAAAAGCTTTTTTGTGTCTTGGGATCCTTCTTCTATTTGTTTTGTGTAGTATGTCTTTCTTTTTTCTTTCAGCTTTTGTTTGTATTTTTGGTGTAGTGTTCTCCAAGCTGTTTTTTTGGAATCTTGGCTACTTTTTCTCCATTTTCTTTCTAGTTGTCTGCATTGCCTTTTGAGTTGGAGTATTTTGTTGTCGAACCATTTGTCTGATTTTCTATGGATTCTGGTTTTGGGTTGTTCTGGGGCTAGCTCATCTAGGGTTGCTTTATTTAAATGGCTCCATTGTGAGATAAAATCTTTGGGGTTGTACTTTTGGGTTATGGTGTTTGTTTTTGTCCAGAATTTGATGGGGTTGATGTATTTACTTGAGTTGTAAGTTATTTTTTGTGTAATTGGTTTGCTTTTGTTATTGGTCTAGTTGATTTTGAAGGAGTACATATAATGGTCTGACCAGAGGGAGTGATACTAATATCCGTTTAATGTGTGGATTTCTGGTTGAGTGGGCTGTTGGGACATGTAGGCTGCAATGTCTAGTTGGTGTCCTTTTTCGTGTGTGGCTTGAGTATCTTGTATGTTAAGGCCTCGAGGTATGATAGTAAGTTTTTGACTAGTTTGTGGGATTGGTTTTCGAGGTGGAGGTTGAGGTCTCCTAGAATAAAGTTGTAGGTTGTTGTTAGTGAGTTTCGGTATATGAAATCTTCGAAGTTTGATTTTGCTATGTTTCAGTTTCCTGGAGTTATGTAGCAGAGCATGCATGTTAGTGTACCTTTGAGTGATGTGCTTGAGAGTTGGCAGGCTAATAGATCCATGTATGGGGTGGTTGTTTTGTCTTGTATTTTTAGGTCTAAGGTGGTTTTGGCTATGATGGCAATTCCTCTTCCTCTTTTGTTTTCTCTGCAGACCACTATTATTTTGTATCCTTTTGGGCAGACTTCTGGAGTCTGAATCTGAAGTAAGCCAAGCTTCCATGAGGAAAAGGCAATCCAAGTTTTCTTCCTCTATCCAGTTTTTTATGTGGTCTGTCTTTGGGCCAATGGCTATAATGTTCACGTATGCACATGTGAGAGTGGTGTAGTCTGTGTGATTTGAGTTATTTTCGGGTAGATGAGTGATCTTTGGTGAGGTTGCATTTTGGTCTTGTAAGGGTTTTTCAGTCTTCTTCCTGTGGTGGTATTAAAGTAGAACAAACTCTTTTCCAGAGAAAGGATAATGGTAAAACCACAGGACATAATTTGAGATGAGGGGTGGTTGATGCCTGGTATGCGCTCCTGAGAGAGGTGGTGGAGAGGAAAACGGTGACAGAGTTCAAAAAAGCTTGGGATGAACACAGAGGATCTCGAATCAGAAAATAATGGTATATATTGAATGACTAAGGCCAGTACTGGGCAAACCTGCACGGTCTGTGTCCATATATAGCTATTTGGTTGAGGATGGGCTGGGGTGGGCTTTGACGGCTGGGATGGGTTAGATGGGCAGGACTGAACTTTGATGGAGACTTCAGTAGATGGAATCTAAGCACAGTACTGGACAGAGCTTTGGGTTCTGGCCCAGAAATAGTTAAGAAAAACGAAAATTTAAATTAAATCAGTAATTTAAAGAGAGGGTACGGTTGAGCAGACTGGATGGACCATTCAGGTCTGTGGTCATTTACTATGGTACTATAACTCCTGAGCCTATCACCTCTTAATGTCATCCTATGTCCTCTCATTCCAGAGCTTCCTTTCAAATGAAAGAGATTTGCCTCATGCACATTTTGCCACGTAGGTATTTAAACATCTCTATCATATCTCTCCTCTTCCGCCTTTCCTCCAAAGTATACATATTGAGATCTTTAAGTCTGTCCCCATACATCTTATGATAAAGACTACCGACCATTTTAGTAGCCTTCCTCTGGACTGATTCCATCCTGTTTATATCTTTTTGAAGGTGCGGTCTCCAGAATTGTACACAATATATTACGTGCAGTCTCACCAAAGTCTTATACAGGGGCATCAATACCTCCTTTTTCCTACTGGCCATACCTCTCCTTCTGCACTCTAACATCCTTCCAGCTTTTGCTGTTGCCTATTCAACCTATTTGGCTACCTTTGGATCATCACATACTATCATACCCAAGTCCCGCGCCTCTTTCATGAAAAATAGTTCTTTACCCCCTAAACTGTACAGTTCCTTTGAGTTTTTGCAGCCCAAATGCATGACCTTGCATTTCCTAGGATTAAATCTTAGCTCATGTTATTCATACCATCAGGGGTGTATATTCTATTGCAGATTTTGGTATCATTTGCAACAAGACAGCCCTTCAGCAATATCGCATACAAAAATGTTTTAAAAAAAAAAACAACAAACCTCAGGCCTAAGAACCGAACCTCGTGGTACACATTTTTACTTATATCCTTGCTGGTCACCTTTTCTGAATAAACCACAGTATTAAATGGAATCACAAATCTTCATCCAAACCCTGACAGGGAATCCCTATTTCACTTCTGCTGTGTCAGGAGGAAAGCTCCTATTCTTAAACTCCAGCAAAAGAAAAATGGCACTGAGGCACAAAAATGCCAGCAGAAGCAAAACAGGGACTGTAGTTTATTTAGAAACAGTGACCAGTAAGGAGATAAGTTTAAAAAAATGTTTTTCTTTATGGCTAACTGTTTCTGTTTTTATGAATGCAAATTTTCTTTGTGTCTGGTAATTTATTTTTGAAAGCAGTGGAGTTTTTTCTTTGATGATAGTGTATTGGTCTCAATTTATTAATACATGTAGTACGTATAAGTTGAGTGTACCTATTTCTCTGAGGTCTTTTTTTCCACTCTTATTTATATTTATTTATGGTGCACCAGGCTGGGGTTCTCTGCACTTTTGTGAGTTTTTTATGTGATTTTTTGATATTGGCTTATTTTGGAGAGTCTCTCCGCTATAACCTTATCCTCCTTGAGTGCCCCTTTTGCTCCTTGATCATCCAACAGTCCCACAGATTCCCTCACAGATTTTCTACTTCTGATGTACATTGTTAAGAGTTTTTACCTCTTTTACAAGTTTCTCTTCATATTCTTTCTTAGCTTTCTTTATCAATGCTTTGCATCTAATTTGCCAGTGCTTGTGTTTCTTCTTATTTTTTTCCTTCAGATCCTTTTTCCATTCTTTAAAGGATTTTTTTTGGCTCTAATAGCTTCTTTCACGTCACCTTTTAACCATACTGGCTCTCATTTCCTCATCTTTCTACCTTTGCTGATATGTGGATTACATCTGGTCTGGGCTTCCATGATGGTGTTTTTAAATAACATCCATGCCATGCCTAACCTTTGCAATTGATCCTTTTAGCTTCTTTTTAACCATTTTCCTCATTTTATCAGTCACCCGTTCGAAAATGCCTCTACAGTAGATTTCTTTTGCGACGTCACTCCCAGTATCAACTTAGATTTGATCACATTATGATCACTGTTTCCCAGCGGACCCAATACAATTAACTCCTGTACTATATCTTGCATTCCACTAAGGACCAAATCTAAAATAGCTCACCTTCCCCATTCATGAGCATCAGATTCAGTGTCGTCCCTTCCTTCGTGGGTTCCATCATCATTTGTCATAATTTTTTTAGGTACATCAGAAGCAGAAAATCTGTTAGGGAATCTGTGGGACTGTTGGATGATCAAGGAGCAAAAGGGGCACTCAAAGATAAGGTCATAGCAGAGAAACTGATTGAATTCTTTGCTTCAGTCTTTACAGAAGAAGATGTAAGCGATCTACCTGAACCAAAATTGGTTTTCAAGGGTAATGATGCAGAGGAACTGAAAGAAATCTCTGTGAATCTGGAAGATATACTAAGCCAAATTGTCAAGTTAAAAAGTGATAAATCACCTGGACTGGATGGTATAGATTCCAGAGTGCTTAGAGTGCTAAAAGAACTCAAACATGAAATTGCTGACCTGCTGTTAGTGATCTGTAATCTGTCACTAAAATTGTCTGTAGTACCTGAAGATTGGATAGTGAAGATTGGATATGCTGATTTTTTAAAAGGGGTCCAGTGGAGATCTGGGAAATTACAGACCAGTAAGCCTGACTTCAGTGCTGGGAAAAATGGTGGAAACAATTATAAAAAATAAAATTGTGGAACATGATTTAGTGGGACAGAGTCAGCATGGGCGATCTTGTCTCACCAATTTGTTTGACTTCTTTAATGTGTGAATAAACATGTGAATAAAGGTGAGACGGTTAATGTAGTGTATCTAAATTTTCAGAAAGCTTTTGAGAGGCCCCTGAGAAAATTAAAGAATCATGGGATAGGTGGCAAAGTTGTGGATTAGGAATTGGTTATCGGATAGAAAACAGAGGATAGGGTTAAATGGTCATTTTTCTCAATGGAGGAGAGTAAGCAGTGGAGTGCACAGGGATCTGTACTAGTACTGGTGATATTTAACTTACCGTATTTTTCGCTCTGTAAGACACACTTTTTCCACCCCCAAAAAGGGGGTGGAAAAGTGGGTGCGTCTTAAGGAGCGAATATTTTAAAAAAACCAAAAAACAAAGCCCACTGTACCTTTTTTTTTCATCCTGACTTCCAATGCGCTTTCCATGCTCCTGCCTCGGTTCCACTGCTCTCGCGCCACAGCAGTGCAAGAGGCAGGCATGCCGGCAGTTTTCAAATTCGGCAGTCATTAGGATCATAAAGTTTCAGCGGCAGAGAGCACGCCGGCCGCAAAGACATCATCCATGGCACCTCCCCCTTAGGGCCCAGGTAAGGTACCGCCAGGGGAGGAAAGCTCAACGATGCCGCTGCAGTTACCGCCAAACAAAATTCAAATGGAACAAGCGGCCAACAGGAAGAAATCTAAAACAGCTTTGTGGTCCCCCTCGCCGGCTCTGGTGAAAGCAGCAGTCACAGGTACTGCCTTGCAGTCCTCATTTCAGACAGCGTTGGATACTGTAAGTACTAATTTAGCATCAACTTCTGGCTTAGAGTTGGCTGGCTGGCTTGGGATGGGTGGCTGACTGGCTGGCTGGCTTGGCTGCCTTGGGGCTGGCTAGCGGGCTGGCATGGAACTAGCTAGCTGGCTGGCATGAGACTGGCTTGCTGGGGGCTGGCTGGCTTGGGACTGGCTGGGGACTGGCTGCCACTACACGTGCCTACCATTAGACGTGCCCACCACTAGACATGCCTTGTACCCTGTCTCAGCCTACCACTAGACCACCAGAGAGGGGACAGGGGACAGGGCACACCATTTGGTTCAGATTTTTTAACCTTGGTTTTTCTCCTCTACAGGTGGGTGCATCTTATGGTCAGGTGCATCTTATAGAGCGAAAAATACAGTATTTATTAATGATCTGGAAATTGGAACGACAAATTGTGAAAAATTGCAGGCTGACCTTAGAAAATTGGAAGACTGAGGGGCTCATAATCAAAATGGAAATACATCTAAAAACCAGCCTAAATCGGCACTTGGACGATCAGTAAGACAAGTTGTCCAAGTACCTATAATCAAAACGGATTTTAGATGTATCTAAAAACAACTTAAGCCTTTTCAGTGCTGCTGTACGACCAGAGCTAAAAGGGGCATTTTAGGAGGAGTGGTGAGGGCGGGATTTGGATGGGACGTGGGCTGATCTAAACTTAGTCGTACTGCTAGTATAACCCAAAATTTAACGAGGCTGCTTGGACGGAACTTGTACGTTGTGACATAGGCCATATAAAACCAGATCTAAGTACTAAAAAGTATCCAAAATTACCAGATAATCACTGCAGAGACAAATTACAGACCCCTACACACTGCCCCAGTGATCACTGACCTCCCCCCACAACACCATAAAAATTGGAATAAAAACGTACATACCTGCCTCCAGAACATCAGCATCTGGCATAGCAAAGCCTAGTAGAGCAGCACAGAGGTGGCTTAAGTAGTGTGGGAGTGGGCTAGTGAACCATAGAGAGGAGGACCCAGGCCATAAGCCACTCTAACCACTGCATTTATGGTGAAACTTGTTCACCCCCAAACCCTACTGTATTGCCATATAGGTACCACCTGCAGTTGTGAGGACTATTGGAGTGGTAGACAGGTGGATCTAGTAGACCTATAAGGGAGTTATGGTGAGATTTTTATGGGGCACCCTTTTTGTGAAGTTCACAGCAGTGCCCTGTAAGGTGCCCCACTACTCTGTTGCCATGTCTAGGTGTCCAGTCCATTACTTTGCTGGCCCCTCCCACATCCAAAATGTCCTTTTCTAGGCATTTTTGACTTGGATAAATTTTTGGACGAGAATGGGTTAGCAGTCTGGGCGATCAAACAGCTGAATGTACACCCTCTCTGTAGATGACTCTCGAAAAACAAAATATTTTGGACGTATTTTTCGAGAATGGACTTTAGACACTGCCGACTAGTGACTTAGGCCCAAAATGGACTTAGACGTTTCTTTCGATTATGCCCCTCCGTGCATCCAAGTGGCAGATGAAATTTAATGTGGACAAATGCAAAGTGATGCACATTGGGAATAATAATCTAAATTATACTTACTGGATGCTAGGGTCCACTTTGGGGGTTAGCGCCCAAGAAAAGGATCTGGGTGTCATTGTAGATAATTTGATGAAACCTTACACCCTATGTGCAGCGGTGGCCAAAAAACAAACAAGATACTTGGAATTATTAAAAAAGGGATGGTTAACAAGACTAAGAATGTTATAATACCTCTGTAGTGCTCCATGGTGTGACCTCACCTGGAGTATTGTGTTAAATTCTGGTCTCCTTATTTCAAGAAAGGTATAGCAGCCCTAGAAAAGGTTCAAAGAGCGACAAAGATGATAAAGGGGATAGAACTCCTCTTGTAGGAAGAAAGACTAAAAAGGTTAAGGCTCTTCAACTTGGAAAAAGAGATGGCAGTGGGGAGGTGTGATTGAAGTCCACAAAATGCTGAGTGGAGTAGAATTTTGGATCGATTTTTCACTCCGTCAAAAATTGTAATGAATATGTTTTTGGAAAACCTAGCTATGTCATCGGCTAGGCCATTGTATGTTAATTTCTATAGAATGATGTAAGGGAAAGTATAAATGTTTAGTATTTCATAACTTTTCTTTGGGAGGAGATTTGTAGGAGAATTTTAAATGGTCCTTCTTTTACTCCCCTGGATACTAATGATGCTGTTATATTATTTTTATTTTACATCTCTTAAATAAAAACTTGATGAAGTTACAGGGAAACACTTTTAAAACCAATTGGAGGAAATATTTTTTCACTCAGAGAGTAGACACCATTGGTATCAGGGATGAGGTGCTGAACTGGTTCCGTGGCTTACTTATATCCCGCACCTATCAGGTACGTTTTAATTATGAGCTTCCGACACCTGGAGCAATCCATCTGGTGTGCCACAAGGGTCTCCACTATCCCCATTGCTTTTCAACGTCTACATGTCCTCACTGGGCACGCAGCTAACCCAGCTGGGGATAAAACTTTTTAGTTATGCAGATGACTTTACGATTATCATACCATTCGCTAATTCTGTCTCTGAAACTATTCCCAAAGCTTCAGAAACCATAAACGTGATGGAGCAATGGATGACAAACTTTAGGCTCAAATTTAATTCAGAAAAAACGACTTTCTTCGTTGCTTCACCACATCCGCTTGACACTAAAACACCACTATGTATTAATAAACTTAGTTACTCTATCCAGCCCACCAAAAAGATACTAGGTGTAACTCTGGATCAATGCCTAACCATGAAAGACCAGGTGAACTCCTTAATCAGAAAGGGATTCTTTACTCTCTGGAAACTCATATCCATTAAAGCTTATTTTGATACATCGGCAATCAGAACCCTGGTCCAATCCCTCGTACTAAGTCTACTTGACTACTGTAACATCACTTATTTAGCAATTTCCCAAAAGAATATGCAACATTTACAATTGATGCAAAATGCAGCAGTCAGACTGATCTTTGGGCTACAGAAATTTGATCACGTAACACCCTACTACCGACAGCTGCATTGGCTGCCGATGGAGGCACGCGTAAAGTTTAAATTCGCCTGCTTCTGCTTTAAAGCACTACACGGACTTGCCCCTAAATACATAACTGACCTTTTCTCCTTCTCAGCCAACAGACACAAGAGAAGCTCACATTCCAACTTCGTTTCCCCCCCAGTGAGAGGTTGCAAACTGAAAAAACACCATGAACACCTTCTCTCACACCAAGCAGCATCATGGGGTAAAGACCTAGAACAATTGCTTTCGCCCCAGTGGCGTACCAAGGGGGGGCGGGAGGGGCGGTCCGCCCCGGGTGCCAGCCCTGAGGGGGTGCTCCCGGCCTTGCCATTCATTCCCCCCCCACCCCCGAAGGACCGCTCGCCCCACTGACCTTCCTGCACCACCTGTGAAGCAGCCCGCAGCAGGATCGCACGTCAGCGATCCCTAAGCAGCGCCTAAGCAGCGCAGGGATCGCTGACGTCGCGATTCTGCTGCGGGTGCTTCATAGGTGGTGCAGGAAGGTCAGTGGGGCGAGCGGTCCTTCGGGGGTGGTGAGGGGGATTGAACGGCAAGGTCGGGAGCATAGGTAGTGCTGCTTCATAGGTGGTGCGGGGAGGCCAGGGGGGTGAGCGGTCCTTCGGGGTGGGGCGGGCGGGCAGGCAGGCAGGCTTTCAAGGAGGAGGGGGGTGACAGGCAGGCAGGCAGGCCTTCAAGGGGGGACAGGCCTTCAAGGGAGGGGGAAAGGCAGGCCTTCAAGGGGGGAGGCAGACCTTCAAGGGGGGGACAGGCCTTCGGGGGGGTGTGCAGACCTTCAAGGGGGAGGGACAGGCCTTCAAGGGGGGGGCAGGCTGGCCTTCAAGGGGGGCAGGCAGGCCTTCAAGGGGGGAACAGGTCTACAAGGGGGTGGGACAGGCCTTCAAGGGGGGGACAGGCCTTCGGGGGGGTGCAGGCCTTCAGGGGGGTGCAGGCCTTCAGGGGGGGTGCAGGCCTTCGGGGGGGTGCAGGACTTCGAGAGGGGTGCAGACCTTCAAGGGGGGGACAGGCCTTCGGGGGGGATGCAGGAATTCAGGGGGGTGCAGACCTTCAAGGGGGTGCAGGCCTACAAGGGGGGGACAGGCCTACAAGGGGGTGGGACAGGCCTTCAAGGGGGGTGCAGGCCTTCAGGGGGGGTGCAGGCCTTCGGGGGGTGCAGACCTTCAATGGGGTGCAGGCCTTCAAGGGGGGGGACAGGCCTTCGGGGGGGTGCAAGCCTTCAGGGGGGTGCAGACCTTCAAGGGGGTGCAGGCCTTCAAGGGGGGGACAGGCCTTCAAGGGAGGACAGGCAGGCAGGCCTACAAGGGGGGGGACAGGCCTACAAGGGGGAGACAGGCCTACAAGGGGGTGGGACAGGCCTTCAAGGGGGGGGACAGGCCTTCAGGGGTGTGCAGACCTTCAAGGGGGGGACAGGCCTTCAAGGGGGGGACAGGCAGGCAGGCCTTCAAGGGGGGGACAGGCCTACAAGAGGGGGACAGGCTACAAGGGGGGACAGGCCTTCAAGGGGGGGACAGGCCTACAAGGGGGTGGGACAGGCCTTCAAGGGGGGAGACAGGCCTTCGGGGGGTGCAGGCCTTCGGGGGGTGCAGGCCTTCAGGGGGGTGCAGACCTTCAAGGGGGTGCAGGCCTTCAAGGGGGGACAGGCCTTCAAGGGGGGACAGGCAGGCAGGCCTACAAGGGGGGACAGGCCTACAAGGGGGTGGGACAGGCCTTCAAGGGGGGGACAGGCCTTCAGGGGGGTGCAGACCTTCAAGGGGGGGACAGGCCTTCAAGGGGGGGACAGGCAGGCAGGCCTTCAAGGGGGGACAGGCCTACAAGGGGGGGACAGGCCTACAAGGGGGGGCAGGCCTTCAAGGGGGGACAGGCCTACAAGGGGGGGGGACAGGCCTTCAGGGGGGTGCAGACCTTCAAGGGGGGACAGGCCTTCAAGGGGGGGGACAGGCAGGCAGGCCTTCAAGGGGGGGACAGGCCTACAAGGGGGGACAGGCAGGCCTACAAGGGGGGGACAGGCCTACAAGGGGGAGACAGGCCTACAAGGGGGTGGGACAGGCTTTCAAGGGGGGACAGGCCTTCAGGGGGGTGCATACCTTCAAGGGGGGGACAGGCCTTCAAGGGGGGGACAGGCAGGCAGGCCTTCAAGGGGGGGACAGGCCTACAAGGGGGGGACAGGCCTTCAATGGGGGTGCAGGCCTTCAAGGGGGGACAGGCCGACCTTTAAGGGGGGACAGGCCTTTGGGGGGGACCCTGGTTTAGAAGTACACGGAGGGAAGGGGGTGTTCAAAGAGACGTGCATATGCCAAACTTGGGGGGGGGAGGAAGAAATAATGGGTCTGAAAATAGAGGAGAGGGAGAGAGATGATGGACCATGGGATTTAGGGAGGGAAGGAACAGAAAGGGAAAGAAATTGGACACAAGGGATGGTGTGGAGGAGGGATAGAGATACTGGATAGGAGGGTAATTGGGAAAAGAAAGGGAGAGATGGTGGACTCTGGGGTGGTGGGGAAGGAGGGAGAGATGCTGGATGAAAGGGTAGTTAAGAAAAGGTGGATCTGTGGAGGGAGATGAAAAAAAGGAAAGATACCAGACTTCCTGGGGAGGGAAGGGAAATGGAAAGGGAGGACAGAGTTGGCAGATGGATGGTTAGCATTCAGAAAGAAGAAAGAAGGAGACCCTGGCAAGCAAGTTATCAGAAGAAAACCAGAGCCTTGGACCAACAAGATTTGAAATATAACCAGACAACAAAAGGTAGAAAAATTAATTTTATTTTCTGTTTTGTGATTATAATATGTCAGATTTGAAATGTGTATCCTGCCAGAGCTGGTGTTGGACTGCAAACGTGAGCTAGGATTTAACAGAGAGAGGAAAAGTCCTTTTTGTTTCTTTATTTTATTTACACCACAGCGCCAGTGTGGTTAGGAGAAGCCAAAGGGGGTGAAAAAGCTATAAAACCCACCAGGAGTTTTGAAAAAAATCACCCAACTGGGCAGGAAAATTGAATTGAAAAACCAATTCAATAGGCTGAATCGAATCGAACTTTTTTTTCCTGAATCTGGCAGCATTAGTTTGCGCTACTGTCTTAGACTTTAGGACCTGGGATTGGGGAGAGATGGCATCCTCAGTACTTTATAATGCAAGTGAAACGAGGATTTGGTCAGACTTTTGAAGGGTCTGCAGAAAAAATATTGTATAGGCAAGGGACATGAGACAGCAGGAAATGGGAACTTTTCTTCCTTCTATTTTTGTGAATGGAAAGGCTGAGGATGTCAGAGAGTTCAGTTAAAATATGAGCTTTATAAGAAAATATAATAATATGTTTTATAAAGTTTATAGCATAGCTGGCCTACCCAGTGAGGTGTTCCTAGTGGTGGTGGTGGCAGCGTGTCAATGTGTTGAGAGGAAGAGGTGGTCTGGGAAATTCTGCTGAGCAAACTCCGGGCCCATTTCCACCCCCCAGTTAGTCCACTCCACTCAACTGGTTCACACACTGAGTGGGTCTTTGGGTGATGTTTTGGGATCTCTTCCAGTGGTTTATCAGTATCTCCTTCTGGTCCAAGGAAGGAAACTTTGTTATCCTTAGCATTGACCTACAGAATATGTTTGTAACAGCGCTGCTTGTGTGGCATTAGGCTATGTAGTGATCGAAAGAAAAAAACAGACCTTTGCACATTTTTGCACTATATGGTGGGTGTATGAGGAGATTCACATTTCCTGCACAGCTAAGTCCATGTGAAGTTACCTTGTGCTGTATTTGACATCTAGCAAGGTCTCTGTTTGAAAGGAAAGATCTAAACTTAAAAATGAAGTGGCCAGAAGTTATGGTAAAAGCAGATAGTTAGCTGGTTTTAAGAAAGATTTGGACAAATTCCTGGAGGAAAAGTCCATAATCTGTTATTAAGACATGGGGGAAGTGTCTGCTTGCCCTGGATCGGTAGCATGGAATGTTGCTACTCTTTGGGTTTTGACCAGGTATTAGTGTCCTGGATTGGCTACCATGAGAATGGGCTACTGGGCATGATGGACCATTGGTCTGACGCAGTTAGGCTATTCTTATGTTATGTTCTCATCTGTAGGGGCCTTTGTTTTCACTTCTTATTTTAATGTATTTTTTTTCTGGGAACTTATCAGTATTTTTTATAATGGGAACAAAAATGGAAGAGAATTAATGTGTGTGGGATGAGGGGGTAACTAATTTCTTCAGCTAAATAATTCAATCCACTTCAAACAGACATAGGAGAACACACGCACCATTCACACACCCTCCAACCAAAAACGTCAAAAGAAAAAAAACTGTTCGACAACCTCCTAGCCATTCGAGCTGCAACACTCGACCCCCAACTCTACAACCAATTGACATCGACCACAGACTGCAAAACCTTCTAAAAGAAATAAAAACCCTTCTATTCAAAAAACACATAAAACCGAACTAACACAATCAGAACTGTCCCAAGCATCACCTGCAACTACTCCATATGTACTTCTGATGTCATGACAATTCAGACATAATTTATGTTGTGTTAAGTTTGGAATATAAGAAAATTTTCACTGCCTGTTTCTATTCTGACCATTTATTCCGTTTCATGGTCATTACAAAAAATATTTTTTTACATGGGGGGGTGTCAAAAAATGATGGGCCCCGGGTGCCACATACCCTAGGTACGCCACTGTTTCGCCCACTACTTATGAGGAATTTAGGAAACGTCTAAAAACACACCTGTTCCTAAAGCATCTAGACAACTGATCCACTCATCTCTCTCCCCTCAATAACAATTAACTTGTCCTAGTAATCACTTTCTTCTCAACAATGGATTTCCTGTCCTATTAATTCTCTTTCTTCCACCCCTCTTAAAGTCAATCAATTTGTACCTTTGCTTAATCTTTTGTAAACTGCATAGAACTTCACGGTACTGCGGTATATAAACTGTTATTATTATTATTATTATTAAGCTCTGGAACACATTGCCAGAGGTTGTGGTAAGAGCGGATAGCCTAGCTGATTTAAGAAAGGTCTGGACAATTTCCTGGAGGAAAAGTCCATAGTCTGTTATCAAAACATGGGGGAAGCCTCTGCTTGCCCTGGATTGGTAGCATGGAATGTTTCTACTCTTTGGGTTTTGCCAGGTACTAGTAACCTGGATTGGCCACCATGAGAATGGGCAACTGGGCTTGATGGACCATTGGTCTGACTCAGTAAGACTATTCTTATGTTCTTATCTCTTCTTTCCTCTAGGGCAGGGATCTCAAAGTCCCTCCTTAAGGGCCGCAATCCAGTTGGGTTTTCAGGGTTTCCGCAATGAATATGCATGAGATCTATGTGCATGCACTGCTTTCAATGCATATTCATTAGGGAAATCTTGAAAACCCGACTGGATTGCAGCCCTCAAGAAGGGACTTTGAGATCCCTGCTCTAGGGTATGCAGTGTTCTCCCCAGGGCCTTTGAGCTGGGTGCTCTGCCCGGCTAATTTAGATGACCACCTGACCAATCCTAATGCTGCCACCGATACTCCTTCCCAGGCTGACTCGCCGCCGAAAATTGTGTTTGACTCCTGCCTTTTTTTTTTTTGCCAGCATGTGACTTCCCTCCGGAGCTCTAACGTCTGCGTGCCGGCTTCCCTTCCCTTCCTTCGGAAACTGGAAACTCAGTTAAGGGCACAGACAGAAAGAAGTTCAACCAGAACCTGGGAAAAGATTATAAGAAAAATAAAATCACTAGACAACAAAGGTAGGAAAAATGATTTTATTTTCAGTTTAGAATCAAACAAAAGACCCAGTATGGATAACAAATGTAGTGAAAAAAGCAATAGGAGACAAGAAAAAATCATTCCAGAAGTGGAAAAAAGACAAAACCAGGGATAACTGGAAAGAGCACAGGAAACTCCAAAAAGAATGCCACCGAGTGGTTAGGAGAGCAAAAAGAGAATATGAAGAGAGACTGGCCAGGGAATCAAAAAACTTCAAATCGTTCTACAGATATTTTAAAGGGAAGCAACTAGCAAGGGAGGAAGTAGGACCATTGGATGATGGAGATAGAAAGGGAGTAGTAAAGGAGGAAAAAGAGGTGGCCGATAGGTTAAACAAGTTATTCTCGTCAGTCTTCACAAGAGAGGACACAACCAATGTACCGGAACCTGAGAAAATCTTCAATGAAGAAGAAAAACTATCGACAATAGAGGTAAGCCTCGAGGATGTCCTCCAGCAGGTAGATAGATTGAAAACAGACAAAACCCCGGGCCCGGATGGAATCCACCCAAGAACTGAAAAACGAAATAGCAGAATTACTCCGAGTTTGCAACCTATCCTTGAAAACAGGGGAGATCCTGGAGGACTGAGAGTAGCAAATGTTACACCTATCTTCAAAAAGGGATCGAGAGGGGACCCGGGAAACTACAGGCTGATAAGTCTGACTTCGGTTCCGGGCAAGATGGTGGAAGAACTGATAAAAAACAGCATCAGTGAGCACATAGACAGAAATAGGCCACTGAAAACGACCCAACACGGCTTCTGCAAAGGAAGATCGTGTTAAATGAACTTACTGCACTTCTTTGAAGAGATAAACAGACAGATGGATAGAGGAGATCCCATAGACATCATTTATCTTGACTTCCAAAAAGCCTTTGACAAGGTACCCATGAGCGGCTGCATCGGAAGCTATGGAAACACGGGATGGAAGGCGACGTACACAGATGGGTTAAGGATAAGGAAGGATAAAAGGGATTGAAGGATATAAAGTATCATGGACAGGTCGCGGGAGCGGACTGCTAGGCGCGATGGACCTCTGGTCTGACCCAGCGGAGGCAAATTCATATGTTCTTATGTTCTTAGTGATTGAAATATGGTGGTTTTGAGAATTTACATCTGCTGTCTATATTTTGTAGTGTTCAGAAAGAAATAAATTTGTTTCTGTTTCTCTAGTGTTGTACTACATGCAGAGTCTGGCATCTTAGGGTTTCATTTGTGTATATTAGGACTTTTAGTTTGTGGTCCTGTATTTGCATAACATTTATCTGTGTTCTACATGTGTGACTAAGGCCTGGTATTCTGGTAGGAAGAAGAAGGGAGCCAGAGCACGAGGCAAACCTCGGCGGTTGTTTGTTTTCTTTTTTTTCATAGCGGAGAGGCTGAGGGGAAGGTAGGCAGAGCAGCCAGAGCAGGCTGGGAGACCGGGGTCGCGGCGAGAGGTAGCTCCGCCCACCCCCACCCGCGTCACAGGTTGCATCGGGCCCGGGCTCCCCTTTAAGAAGAAGGGAGCCAGGGCACGAGGCAAACCTCGGCGGTTGTTTGTTTTCTTTTTTTTCATAGCAGAGAGGCTGAGGGGAAGGTAGGCAAAGCAGCCAGAGCAGGCTGGGAGACCGGGATCGTGGCGAGAGGTAGCTCCGCCCACCCCCACCCGCATCACAGGTTGCATCGGGCCCGGGCTCCCCTTTAAGAAGAAGGGAGCCAATGGCGCCCAGCCGTTTGGCGCACGGTGAAGGTGAGCGGCAAAGGCGCTCGCCTTAGCGAGAGCGCCTTTGCGAAGGAGCCTTGAGAAGGAGTCCAGGAGCCCAGACAGCCCAGCAGCAAAATCTGACCTCTTAAAAAAAAAAATAATAAAAAAAAAGATATTAAAAAAAAAAGATACTTTTCTTCTCTCACATTCTTCTCTTCTCTCTCTACTCTTTCAGCTAGCTGCACGCCGGGCACCACTCATACACACTGAGGGACCATAGGAACAAGGAAAAAGAAATGGAGGCTGCAGGAACCCAGCGGAGCTACCCAGTGTACTGCATCGAGTGTCATATGTATGACTACCTCCCCTCCGGGAGGCAGGCGTACATATGCGGTCGATGCCAGGAACTGGATAGCCTGAGGAAGGAGGTCGGGAGACTGCAGATCAGGGTCCAGGAGCTGGAGGGACTCCGCACCATGGAGGAACCGTGCTGGACAACTGAGGATACCACCAGAGAGAGTCACATCACGGAGCAAGTTAGAGAGCTCGAGAAATTCATCAAGGAGGCCTGCAGGATGGTGGCGACACAGGACAACCAGCAAATCAGAAGGGAACCAACATTTGGACAACAGAATCCACCAGACGCCATGGGAGTAGGACCTTGCGGAGGATCTGGACAGTCAGAGGTGATGGAGACCCAACAGAACCCGGAGGAAGAATTAGCGGATCGCGCCACTGATACAGACCTGAGACCAGAGAGACAACTGAGGAAGGGGAAGTCTGCAATCGTGGTGGGAGACTCAATCCTGAGAGAAGTGGACAGTCACATAGCAGGAGGGAGAGAGGACCGACTAGTGACATGTCTCCCGGGGGCGAGAACGAAGGATGTCATCGACAGAATAGAGAGAATCCTGGAAGGAGCTGAGACGGAGGAGACAGCAGTAATAATCCACATTGGAACCAACGACGTCAGCAGGAGGAGCTACAACAGGACTACACTAGCTGAGCAGTTCAAGATCCTGGGGAGGAAACTGAAGCTTAGGACAAGGAGGATAGCCTTCTCAGAGATCCTGCCATTACCGAGGGCGGATGCAAAGAGGCAGACCAAGCTGCAAGCAATAAACGGTTGGCTGAGGAGATGGTGCGAAGAGGAGGGTTTCCACTTTGTAAGGAACTGGACAACTTTTTGTGGGAAGAACAAGCTCTACAGGAGGGACGGACTGCACCTGAGCACGGCTGGGACGAGGATGCTGGCACACAACGTCCAGAGCAGCATAGACTTGGCTTTAAACTGAGGAGAAGGGGAAAGCTGACAGTCGATCTGACCTCAACACATCCGACCAAAGTATCAAACAAGGATACTGAACCAGGAATTTGTAAAAGAAGGCTCGGGACTGAGTGGGAACTTTTGGGAAAAGGACCCAAGGACGCAATGCAGGGAGCCAAAGCACAAATGAACCTAGCAAGCAGGATTAAGAGAGAATAACAGGAGCCAGAGGGGCATCCAAACATGGGGAAGCAGGCTGAGGACGACACAGACACACCGCAGGATGGGGATGAACATAACATGGCTCGGGGGCTGGCAACCTATGAGGGGGTCGGCAAGAGCGCCAAACCACGAGGAGAACCAGCGAGGAAGGCAAACAACTGGGACTTAAATTGCCTATACACTAATGCTAGGAGCCTAAGAGCCAAAATGGGAGAACTGGAAGTCATAGCCAGTACAAATGACCTGGACATAATTGGAGTCACAGAAAAGTGGTGGACTGATGATGACAAATGGGATGTGGCCATACCAGGGTACAAACTCTACAGGAGAGACAGGACACACAAGAAGGGTGGAGGAACAGCGCTATATATAAAGGACTCCATACCTTCAACCAGGATGGAAACAACAGTAAGGGCAGACGGCTTGGAATCGTTATGGGTTAAGCTACCAGGAGGAACTGGAGCAGACATAAAATTGGGTCTGTACTATCACCCACCTGGACAACTGGAAGCAATCGACCAGGACCTGGAGGCTGAACTGAGGCAGGTATGCAAAAGCGGAAGTGTGATGGTCATGGGGGACTTCAACTACCCTGGGATAGACTGGAGTATTGGTCACTCAAACTACATGAGGGAGACCAAATTCCTAGAAATCACGAGGGACTGTTTCATGGAACAGCTGGTCACGGAACCAACACGGGGAGATGCCACTCTTGACCTAATCCTCAATGGGCTAGGGGGACCCGCAAAGGAGGTGGCGGTGCTAGCACCACTAGGAAACAGCGATCACAACATGATCCAGTGCAGGCTAGAAATTGGATCATCAAAGGTGAAAAGAACCACAGCGACAGCACTCAACTTCAAAAAAGGGAATTATGATGGCATGAGGAAAATGGTGGGAAAGAAACTCAAAGCAACGCAAAGAAGATGGAGTCCGTAGAAAAAGCCTGGTCCCTACTCAAGGGCATGGTGCACGAGGCACAGAACCTGTACGTCCCCAGGTTCAGGAAGGGGTGCAAAAAAAATTGAACAAAAAACCCAGTGTGGATAACAAATGCAGTGAAAAAGGCGATAAGTGACAAGAAAGCATCATTCAAAAAATGGAAAAAGGACCAAACAAAAGACAACCAAAAGGAGCACAAAGAACACCAAAGGGAGTGTCACCGTGTGGTTAGGAAAGCTAAAAGAGAATATAAGGAGAGACTGGCGGGGGAAGCAACAAACTTCAAATCGTTCTTCAGGTACGTGAAAGGAAAGCAACCGGCAAGGGAGGAAGTGGGGCCATTGGATGATGGAGACAAAAAGGGAGTGATAAAGGAGGAAAAAGAGATAGCTGACAGGTTGAATAAGTTCTTCACGTCAGTCTTCACGAGGGAGGACACATCCAATATTCCGGAACCCGAGGAGATCGTTAATGGGGATCGGGATGAATAGCTGGTCCAACTAGAGGTAAGCCTGAGGATGTCCTCAGGCAGATAGACAAACTAAAGAGCGACAAATCGCCAGGTCCGGACGGCATTCACCCAAGGGTACTCAAGGAACTAAGGAACGAAATAGCAGAGCCACTTCGCCAAATATGTAACCTATCCTTAAAAACTGGAGAGATCCCGGAGGACTGGAAAATAGCAAATGTCACGCCCATCTTCAAGAAGGGTTCAAGGGGTGACCCAGGAAACTACAGGCCGGTGAGCTTGACCTCGGTCCCGGGAAAGATGATGGAAGCACTGATTAAGGACAGCATCTGTGAACACATAGAAAACAATGGACAGCTAAAGTCGAGTCAGCACGGCTTCTTCAAGGGTAGGTCATGCCTCACAAACTTATTGTACTTCTTTGAGGGGGTAAACAGCCAGGTGGATAAAGGGGAATCCATTGACATCATTTACCTTGACTTCCAAAAAGCCTTCGACAAGGTACCACACGAACGACTGCTTAAAAAACTGTGGAAACACGGGGTGCAAGGGGAGGTCCACCGATGGATCAAAAACTGACTGGCAGGCAGGAAACAGAGGGTTGGAGTAAAGGGCCATTACTCAGCTCCTGGAGGCGGGAACAAAATGTGAGGTTATTAAATTTGCGGATGACACCAAACTCTACAGCAGGGTTAAAACCACGGAAGACTGCGAAGATCTGCAAAGGGACCTAACGACACTAGAAGAATGAGCCAAAAAGTGGCAAATGAGCTTTAACATAGAGAAATGCAAGGTCATGCATGTAGGGAAAAAGAACCCGATGTTCAGCTACAAAATGGGGGGGGATCACTGCTAGGGGTAAGTAAGAGAAATAAAAACCATCAAAACCACTAACTCAACAGTAAATGCTGCAACCACCTCCATCCCATGTGCATATCTTAATACCAGATCTGTTAGAAACAAGGCATTCCTCATAAATGACTGGATCACCAGCAAACAAATAGCCTGCCTCTTTCTAACTGAAACTTGGTTACTATCTGAAGATGATCCTATTATATCTGATCTTCTACCAAACAATTTCAAAATCCTTACGTTAAACCACACAGGAAAAAAAGGAGGAGGATTACCATAATCCTTAAAGAAGGATTCGAGTTCGAACTTCTAGATTCTAAAATGACCGACAACCTAGAAATCCTAGCCTGTAAAATCAATAATATCCAACTAGAAGAATCCTTATCCAGCATACTATTCTACATCCTGCCTAAAAGCTGGCCCAAAGCCAAAGAAGACTTCTGCGAATTCGTCCTGCACAATTCTATCAGCCCCAACTACAACATCATCACAGGGGACATAAATTTACACCTAGACGAAGAGAACAACACAGACGCAATAGAGCTTAAAAACTTTCTAACTCTACTCAACTACAACATCCCCGTACCCACACAAACTCACGAAAAAGGCCATCATTTAGACCTAGTTGCCATGTCCACAAAGGAAAACCTTGACCCAATCATTTCTCTGACTGAAGGCACCTGGCATCACGACATTTGGTCCGACCACTTCACCTATTATTTTAAGCTGATCTGGTCACACCGAAAATCTAAAACACGTCTGATGATAAAAAAAAAGAACATCAAACAAGAGGTTATATTAATCCAGAAGAATATTGGTCAGAATACGAACCGCAGACAGTAACAGAGGAAGGAATAGACTTCTGAGACCTTTGGAATACAACCAGTACTTCCATCCTAGATAAAATCGCCCCCATACATAAAAGCAAAAGCACCGCAAACAAATACAACAAATGGTTCGACACCGAACTATTAAAAACGAAACAAACAGCTTGGCGACTAGAAAGGATTTGGAATAAAACAGGAGAACTGACAGACCGCAACAAATGGAGAGCCTACATAAAAACCTACAAACAACTGATAAAAGACAAACGCAAAGTGTTCTACTCCACCAAAATTAACTTATCATGCAAAGGTTCACAAGGAATCAATACAAAAGAGTTATTCAACATAGTCACAAACCTATTTGACACCAACCGCTACACCACACCTGAGCACAACACCCACCGCGAAGAACCTAGCTCTATATTTTGATTCAAAAATTAAAAACCTAAAATATAACTGTATAAGCAATAACGATGTAACAATCATCCCCAGCAACTACCAAATAGCTAACTCACATGACAATGAAATACCTACAGACATGATCTGGAGTTCCTTTCTAGATCCAGAATGGAATACCTACACCAAACTCTACAACAAATACTCTAAATCTCACTGCATCCTAGATACGTGCCCTCCGGAGATTATGAAAGCGGCACCACCAGAATTCAAAATATCACTATTACACTACCTAACCCACAACCTAAAAAATGGGACTTTCCTCACTAACAACGGCCACATAATAATAACCCCCATCCCAAAAAATAGAAAAGAATCCTCAGTGCTAATAACAAACTACAGACCAATAGCATCTATCCCATTCATTGTAAAAATCATGGAAGGACTAGTACACACCCAACTAATGGACTACCTTAATCAATTCTCTCTCCTGCATGAAACTCAATCTGGCTTTAGAACCCTATTCAGTACGGAGACAGTAATCGCTGCCATCCTAGACTATCTGCGCCTATTATTTAGTAAGGGCCTCAACGCCCTGATCATGCAATTCGACATGAGCTCTGCATTCGACTTGGTAGACCATGAGAAAATGATGCAATGCTTAGATGCCATTGGTATCAGAGCTGAGGTACTAAACTGGTGTTGTGGCTTCCTCACATCTCGTTCTTACCAGGTAGGCTTTAACAACGAACTCTCCGACACCTGGAGCAACTCATCCAGAGTGCCACAAGGGTCACCGCTTTCCCCACTGCTTTTCAATATCTACATGTCCTCATTAGGTGTGAAACTAACCCAACTAGGAATAAAACTATTCAGCTACGCAGATGACTTTACGATCATCATCCCATTCGCCAACTCCATCTCGGAAACTATTCCCAAGGCATCCGATGCCATAAATGAGATGGAACAATGGATGACAAATTTCAAGCTCAAGCTCAACCCAGAAAAAACAAAATTATTCGTTACCTCCCCTCACCCGCTTGACAATAAAACCCCACTATGCATCAATAAACTCAACTACCCTATTCAGCCCACCATGAAAATACTAGGTGTTATTCTAGACCAATGCCTAACAATGAAGGAACAAGTGGATTCCCTATTCAGAAAAGGTTTCCTTACTCTCTGGAAACTCAGAACCATTAAATCATACTTCGATACGTCAACATTCAGAATCCTAGTGCAATCCCTCATACTGAGTAAGCTTGACTACTGCAACATCGCCTATCTAGCAATCTCACAAAAGAATATGAGACATCTCCAAATAATGCAAAATGCTGCGGTCAGACTTATCTTCGGGCTGAAGAAATTCGACCACGTGACACCCTACTATCAGCAGCTGCACTGGCTACCAACGGAAGCCCGAGTAAGGTTTAAATTTGCCTGCCTCTGCTTCAAAGTACTATACGGCCTGACCCCCAAGTACATAACGGACCTTTTCGCATTTTCTAATAATAAACTCAAGAGAAACACACACCCAAAACTCATTTCCCCTCCAGTTAGAGGCTGCAAAATGAAAAAACACCACGAACACCTTCTCTCTCACCAAGCAGTCCTATGGGGCAAAGACCTAGACCAACTGCTTTCGCCCACTACATACGGGGAATTCAGGAAACACCTAAAAACATACCTGTTCCAGAAATACCTAAACAATTGACCCACTCTCCCTCTCCCTCCCCCCTCCCTATTCCACCTGAACTTACAGCACTGTTATAAATATAATCTGTTATCTTCATCTTATCGTAACTTTACATTGCTATTTATCCCCAACAGGTCATAAGAACATAAGAAATGCCTCTGCTGGGACAGACCCGAGGTCCATCGTGCCCAGCAGTCCGCTCACGTGGTAGCCCAACAGGTCCAGGACCTGTATAGTAATCTTCTATCTATACCCCTCTATCCCCTTTTCCAGTAGGAATTTGTCCAATCCTTTCTTGAACCCCAGTACCGTACTCTGCTCTATTACGTCCTCTGGAAGCGCATTCCAGGTGTCCACCACAAGTTGGGTAAAAAAGAACTTCCTAGTATTCGTTTTGAATCTGTCTCCTATCAACTTTTCCGAGTGCCCTCTTGTTCTTTTATTATTAGAAAGTTTGAAGAATCTGTCCCTCTTTACTCTCTCTATGCCCTTCATGATCCTATAAGTCTCTATCATATCTCCTCTGTCTCCTCTTCTCCAGGGAAAAGAGACCCAGCTTCTCCAATCTCTCAGAATATGACAGGTTTTCCATACCTTTTATCAGACGTGTCGCTCTCCTCTGAACCCTCTCGACTAACGCCATATCCTTCTTAAGGTATGGCGACCAATATTGGACGCAGTACTCCAAATGTGGGCGCACCATCGCCCGATACAACGGCAGGATAACTTCTTTCGTTCTGGCTGTAATACCCTTTTTGATTATACCAAGCATTCTATTCGCTCTCTTAGCGGCCGCTGCACACTGTGCCGACGGCTTCATTGTCATGTCCACCATTACCCCCAAGTCCCTTTCCTGGGTACTCTTATTCAATAACATCCCTCCCATTGTATAGTTGTACCTCGAGTTTCTGCTCCCCACATGTAATACTTTACATTTCTCAATGTTGAACTTCATCTGCCATCTCGTCGCCCATTCTTCTAATTTGTTCAAGTCCCTTTGCAATTCTTCGCAGTCCTCTGTAGTCCGAGCTCCATTAAATAGTTTGGTGTCGTCCGCAAATTTTATTATCTCGCACTTCGTCCCTGTTTCTAGATCATTTATGAAGATATTAAATAGCAGCGGCCCGAGCACCGAGCCCTGCGGGACACCATTCGTGATCCTCCTCCAGTCGGAGTAGTGACCCTTCACTCCTACCCTTTGTTTTCTACCCTCCAACCAGTTTCTGATCCATCTATGTACGTCTCCTTCCACCCCATGGTTCTTCAGTTTCCGGAGTAGACGTTCATGGGGCACCTTGTCAAAGGCTTTTTGGAAATCTAGATATATGATGTCTATGGGGTCTCCTTTGTCCATCCGTTTGTTGATCCCTTCGAATAAGTGCAATAAGTTCGGTAGGCACGATCTTACCTACTAAAATGTACATATTACATTTTCGCTCAGCAAATTGTATTTCTATACTATTACCTCCTGAGGTCTCTGATCTCTGTATTTCCTCTGAATATCTACTTATTGTATTTCGCTGAATGTCCAGCACTCTTGATTGTAAACCGCCTAGAAGTCGCAAGATTGTGGTGGTATAGAAGAATAAAGTTATTATTATTATTATTATTAACCTTGAAAGGGATCTGGGAGTGATGGTAGACACAACATTGAAGGCGTTGGCACAATGCGCCACAGCCTCAAGGAAAGAAAACAAAATGTTGGGTATCATTAAGAAGGGTATCACGACCAGGACGAAGAAAGTCATCCTGTCACTGTATCGTGCAATGGTGCGCCCGCCTCTGGAATACTGTGTCCAGTACTGGTCGCCGTACCTCAAGAAGGACATGGCGGTACTTGAGGGAGTCCAGAGAAGAGCAACTAAACTGATAAAGGGTATGGAAAACCTCTCATATACTGACAGACTGAAAAAGCTGGGGCTGTTCTCCCTGGAAAAGCGGAGACTTAGAGGAGACATGATAGAAACCTTCAAGATCCTGAAGGGTATAGAAAAGGTAGACAGGGACAGATTTTTCAGATTATGGGGAACCACAAGTACAAGGGGGCACTCGGAGAAATTAAAAGGGGACAGGTATAGAACAAACGCCAGGAAGTTCTTTTTCACCCAGAGGGTGGTGGATACATGGAACGCGCTTACGGAGGCTGTGATAGGCCTGAGCACGTTACAAGGCTTCAAAGAAGGTTTGGATAGGTTCCTATAGGATAAAGGAATTGAGGAGTACAGATAGGAGGAGAGGTAGGTCATAAGGATAGTCAGGGACCACTGCTCAGGCAATGGGCCTGATGGGCCGCCGCGGGAGCGGACTGCTGGGCGAGATGGACCTCTGGTCTGCCTCAGCAGAGGCAACTTTCTATGTTCTTATGTTCTTAATGTTGAGAAGCGCCATACAGTGTGCTTTCTGTAGTTTAATTTTATGGTTAACCATTATGTATTAATACAATTATATTGTATGTATATATGAAAAATGAATGGAAAAAATGGTGTTACAATTAGTACTATTATTATGGAGGTGGGGTCAGGAGCAGAGCATTTTGTCTTTTAAATTATTTATTCATTTTCAAACTTAAACAGTGTTATACAGGAACAGAGCATTTTGAAAAGTTAGCTTCTATGTGTCAGCATCTGCCCTACTGTTTCTTAGTTCCTAGTCCCACTTGCAGTCTGTAACATAGTAAATGAGGGCAGATAAAGACCTGTGTAGTCCATCCAGTTTGCCGAACAGTCACGCTAAACCAACAATCCAGTAGCCAGAAGGATGCTGCATAGAGAGGAATCGCCAGCAGAAAAGGGAAGTGTTAATGCCCCTGTAAAAGATGTTGATAAGGCCCACCCTGGAATATTGTGTTCAGTTCTGGAGGCCATATCTTGCTAAGGATGAAAGAAGACAAAGCTGTCTAGAGGAAGGCGACAAAAATAATATCTGGAATGTGCCGAGAGACATATGAGAAGAAGTTTGAATACTTGAATATGTATACACCAGTGTTCTCCCCAGAAATTTTTTTCCAGCCGGGTAGCATGAAAAAGTAGCCGGGTGGGGCAGGATGGGGAAATTTGGTGGTGGGGAAAATTAAATATGTACTATTTTTATTAGTTAATTATTATTATTTTCCAATGCTCAATATGACTTCCTTTTTTAAGGTTTGACACTTGTGCTAGAATATTTTTACTAAATTTAAGAAGTATCCAATTCTAGAAGTGAATAAATAGATTTGCACCCTCTTTCAAATGGTATAGAGGTTTAAAAAAGATAAATATAGCTCATCCAGTCATAAAAGAAATGGCTTTACAGCACCTCTAATAACGTTTTGATTACTAGGTTCCTTCCTGAAGTCTCACTGAGAATATGAAATAGATGCAATCCCCATTTGAATCCATACCTCTTCCACATAATTTATGGAAAGGTGTTACTGAGCCTTGAAGGAGAGCTGTGTGGTTGCACTACTGCAAAACAAAAAAGTAGCAGATAAAGATCAAAGTGAGAGCTAGGGCAAAACAGTTTAGGTAAAGATGCAGGTAATAATTAGCAATATATTTAAAATCTTTTATTTTTATTTGCTTATAATGTCATTTGAAAACTGCTTGATTTAATTTAATTCTTTATAGTGTGTGTGTGTGGAGGGGGAGGCAATACCTACATCAACAGTAAAGTTAGAATAGGGTCATTAAATCCAGTGGCGTACCTAGTATATATGACAACCAGTGCTGATCATTTTTTAACAACCCCCTTCTCTATATAAAAAAATATTTTTAGTAATAATCCACGAGTCACACAATAAGGGTGCACCTAGGAAAAGGCAGCATCTTAAACACTGCAGTGAGCACTAGAATACCAACACACGCATTGTAAAACTAAACAAGCCAGATCCTACAGTCAATTGATCCTGTACAGTTGATGCTAACAGAAAGCCATGTCCTTTTCATACACATAGAATACAGATATACCCCCGCCCAATATGGAATAATCACAAACTAAAAATAGAAATATGTAGACAAAAGTTAAACTAATGCAACACCCAGGGCAGGATTAATTCATCGAGGGGCTCCAGGCACACAAGTACACTCGGCCCCTGCCCCATCCCACCCTGCCCCATCACCTGCCCCGCCCCGCCCCATGTATTTATCCATTTTTTTATTTACTTCTTTATTTCCACTTTATTTCTTTTATTTTAAAATTCAAAACAAAGATTACCATACCAGTGAAAGTCTACAGTTTTTCTTCTATGCAACCTCCAAACATCTCTGAACAAAACTCCCTTTCCTTTTTAGAGGAAGAGATCTTCAGCTGGCAGGGCTTTGAGAAGACCACTAAATTATATTATGCATATGGGTAGGAAGCATGGGGAATTGCGGGAAGAAAATTTAGTGCCCATCATTTTATTGGACTAATACATTTCTCACTTAGCTTTCAGAGATTAAAACCTCTTTCTTCAGATCAGTAAACTATACTGCTGTCCTGACCTGAGGAAAGGAGTTATGGTCTCTGAATTAGTAAAAAAAATGTATTAAAATTAGTTCAATAAACAGTATCATCTTATTTCCATTTTCTATTAATCAAAGCAAAAATAAATAAATAAATAAATAAAACAAATAGAATTTTTTTCTACCTTTGTTGTCTAGTTTCTGCTTTCCTCATCTTCTCATCATTCTCTTCCTTCCATCCACTGTCTGCCCTCTCTCTGCCTCTTCCATATGGCATCTGTTCTCTTTCTATGCCTCTTCCAGAAATTGTCTGCCTCTCCCTTCCATCTTTCCCTCCCTCCCATTGGTGTGGCATCCATCTTCTTCCCTTTCCTTCTCCAATGGTCTGTCATCTCGCTCCTCTCCTTCCCTTCTCCACACCCCATGGTCTGGCATTTCACTCTCTCCTCTCCCTTCCCCCCACTTCAATCAGCATCTGCCCCTTTCTTTCCCTCCAACCCAATTCCATCCAGTATCCTTCCCCCTTATGTCTCTCTCCCCTTTCCTTGCACACCAATTCCATTAGCATCTGCCCCCTTTCTCTTCCTTTACCACCCTTCCATACCATCCTTTCCACTACCCTTCCATACCACCCTGCCCCTTTCTCCCCCTCCACCACCCTTCCATACATCCTTCCTTATATCCCGAACCTATCAGGTTCGTTTTAATTATGAGCTTTCCGACACCTGGGGCAATCCATCCAGTGTGCCCCAAGGCTCTCCACTATCCCCATTGCTCTTCAACATCTACATGTCCTCACTGGGCACGAAGCTAACCCAGCTGGGGATAAAACTATTTAGTTATGCAGATGATTTTACGATTATCATCCCATTCACCAATTCTGTCTCCGAAACTATTCCCAAAGCTTCAGAAGCTATAAACATGATGGAACAATGGATGACAAACTTTAGGCTCAAACTTAATTCAGATAAAACAACTTTTTTCATTGCTTCACCACATCCACTTGACATTAAATCACCCCTCTGTATCAATAACCTTAGTTACCCTATCCAGCCCTCCATAAAGATACTAGGTGTAACTCTGGATCAATGCCTAACCATGAAAGACCAAGTAGATTCCTTAATCAGAAAGGGATTTTTCACTCTCTGGAAACTCAGATCCCTTAAAGCTTATTTTGTTACATCGGTTTTTAGAATCCTAGTCCAATCCCTCGTACTAAGCCTGCTTGACTACTGTAACATCGCCTATTTGGCAATTTCCCAAAAAAATATGCGACGCCTACAACTGTTGCAGAATGCGGCAGTCAAACTAATCTTTGGACTAAAAAAAATTTGACCACGTGACACCCTACTACCGGCAGCTACATTGGCTGCCGATGAAGGCACGCGTAAAGTTCAAATTTGCCTGTTTCTGCTTTAAAGCATTACACGGACTTGCCCCCAAATACATTACTGACCTTTTCTCCTTCTCAACCAACAGACACAAGAGAAGTTCACATTCCAACTTCGTTTCCCCCCCAAGTGAGAGGTTGCAAACTGAAAAAACACCATGAATTCCTTCTCTCACACCAAGCAGCATCATGGGGTAAAGACCTAGAACAATTACTTTTGCCCTCTACTTATGAGGTATTTAGGAAACGTCTAAAAACACACCTGTTCCTAAAACATCTTCACAACTGATCCACTTATCTCTTTCCTCTCAATAGCGACCTACTGTTCTTTTGATCACTTTTCTCCTCAACAATGAATTTCCTGTCTAATTACTTCTCTTTCTTCTTCCCCTCTTGAAGTCAGACAATTTGTACCTTTGCTTAATCTTTTGTAAACCGCATAGAACTTCACGGTATTGCGGTATATAAGCTGTTATTATTATTATTATTCCCACCACCCTTCTATACCACCCTGCCCCCTTTCTCTTCCTCCATCACCCTTCCATACCATCCTTCTCACATCCCTTCCATACCACCCTGCCCCCTTTCTCTTCCTCTATCACCCTTCCATACCATCCTTCTCACAATCCTTCTATACCACCCTGCTCCCTTTCTCTTCCTCCACCACCCTTCCATACCATCCTTCCCATCACCTTTCCATACCACCCTGCCCCCTTTCTCTCCCTCCACCACCTTTCCATACCATCCTTCTCACCACCTTTCCATACCACCCTGCCCCCTTTCCCTCCACCACCCTTCCATGCTCCTTTCTCTCTCCCCCTCCAAACATTGCAGCTGCTGGCTCTGCCCTCTGAGCTCCTTTGCAAAAGGTAGCCCGAAAGCAGAATTAGAAAAGCTGATGGTAATGGGCCCCCCCCCCTGCATCAATGGCAACACAGCTGGATCTGTTACAGGAAGGCCTCACGATGACTGCATTTGCTGGTCCATCCCCCTCCAACGTCACTTTTTCCGGAGCGAGTAAGTGACATCAGAGCGAGATGGACCGGCAGACGCAGTCATCGCGGGACCTTCCTCTAACAGAACCGACCGCATTGCCATTGATGGGGGGGCATTACTGTTGATGCCGGGAGGGGGCCATTGCTGTTTTAAAAAATGACAAGATGAGTCATCCTTCTTCAGCGGGCCCCCCTCACAGTTTCAGGTCCTAGGCACATGCCTACTGGTCCTATTCATTAATCTGGCCCTGGCAACACCACAGAAAGAGTGACACATCCCCTAATACTGTGCAAAATATAAAGACAGTAGATGTAAATTTGAAAAAACTGCTACATAACTTTACAAATTAACAAATAGAAATAAAACAAATAATGAGAAATAAGAATATACCATTTTATTGGACTAATCCATTTTTCAATTAGCTTTCAATTCTTCAAGACAATACAGTATACTGCTGTTATGGTATCCTGTCCTGACCTGAGGGTTTAGTCCCATAAAAATTGCCTTATTACCATTTCCTTTTTATAAACTTTAATTAATACAGTTACAATACTACTTTATTCTACATAAAAGCAAATTTAAAAATTTTTCCTACTTTTGTCGTTTTTGCTTTAATCATCTTCTCTTCTTTCTATTCAGCGTTTGTCCTTGCTCTCTTCAGGCAACATATGTCCTCTCTATTTGCCCCTTCCACCCAGCCTCTGCCCTCTCTCTCTCTCTCTCTACCCCTTCCATCTACTGTCCACGCTCTCTCTGCCCCTTGCATCCACTGTCCACCCTCTCTGCCCTTTCCATCCAGTGTCTGCCCTCTCTCTGTTCCTTATAGCATCTTCCCTCTTTATTTGTCCTTTCAATAAACTGTATATCCTGTGCCCTTTCTCTCCATTGTACATGATTCATTTCAGCTTCACCCCCTCTCCATTTTTTGGTCTCCACCCCCTCCCCCATGGTCTGGCATCTCTATCTTCTTCCCTTCTTTCCCCCCATGCCCTGGTATATCTCTCCTCTCCTATCTCTCCCTCTTCCTCTTTCTTTGGCACCTCCTCTCCTTTCTTTCCCTCTGGTCTGGCATTTTATGTCTCCTTAGTTTCCCTTCCCTCTCCCCATGCCCTGGCATCTCTCTCCTCTCCTTCCATCTCTCCCTCCCACTCCATTATCTGGCATCTCTTCTTCCTTTCTCTCATTCCTTAAGAACATAAGAACATAAGCAATGGGTCAGACCCGAGGTCCATTGTGCCCAGCGGTCCGCTCACGCGGCAGCCCAACAGGTCCAGGACCTGTGCAGTACCCCTCTATTCCTTTTTCCAGCAGGAAATTGTCCAATCCTTTCTTGAAATCCAGTACCGTACTCTGTCCTATTACGCCCTCTGGAAGCACATTCCAGGTGTCCACCACACGCTGGGTAAAGAAGAACTTCCTAGCATTCGTTTTGAATCTGTCCCCTTCCAACTTTTCCGAATGCCCTCTTGTTCTTTTATGTTTTGAAAGTTTGAAGAATATGTCCCTCTCTACTCTCTCTATGCCCTTCATGATCTTGTAGGTCTCTATCATGTCTCCTCTGAGTCTCCGCTTTTCCAGGGAGAAGAGCCCCAGTCTCTCCAATCTTTCAATGTATGAAAGGTTTTCCATGCCCTTAATCATTCGTGTCACTCTCCTCTGGACCCTCTCAAGTATTGCCATATCCTTCTTAAGGTACGGTGACCAATACTGAACACAGTACTCCAGGTGCGGGCGCACCATTGCCCGATACAACGGCAGGATGACTTCTTTCGTTCTGGTCATAATACCCTTCTTAATAATACCCAACATTCTGTTTGCCTTATTTGCGGCTGCTGTGCATTGTGCCGTTGACTTCATTGTTGTGTCCACCAGTACACCCAAATCTCTTTCAAGGTTACTTTCCTCTAATACTAATCCCCCCATTTGGTAACTGAACATCGGATTCTTTCTCCCTATATGCATGACCTTGCATTTCCCTACATTGAAGTCCATCTGCCATTTATTCGCCCACTCCTCCAGTTTGTTTAGGTCCCTTTGTAGGTCCTCACACTCTTCCGCAGTTCTAACCCTTCTACAGAGTTTAGTGTCATCCGCAAATTTTATAACTTCACACTTCGTCCCCATTTCCAGGTCATTAATAAATACATTGAACAGCAGCGGTCTGGCATCTGTCTCCTCCCCCCTCCCCCATATACCATGACATCTCTCCCCTCCTTCCATGGTCTGGTAGTTCTTTATCTTTCCATCCCTCCCATGGTCTTGGCATCTTTCCTCTCCCTTCCCTGGTCTTCTTTCTCCCTTCTTTCTCCCCAATTGGGTGCAGCAGCAGCACTTCTCTTCCCCCTCCCCCTCCACAATTGGTGCAGCAGCAGCACTTCTCTTCCCCTATCCCCACCTCAATTGGGTACATCAGCAGCACTTCTCTTCTCTCTTCCCCCCTCCCCTATTGTGTGCAGCAGCAGCATCTCTCTTCCCCCTCCCCCCTTGGGTGCAGCAGCAGCATTTCTCTTCCCCTTCCCTCCCCCCTTGGGTGCAGTAGCAGCATTTCTCTTCCCATCCCTCCCATAGGCGGAGTCGCAAGCTTCCCTCCATCACTGATCTATCTTCCATAGGTCAGCAACGAAGGGCAGCTTACAACTTGCTGCTTTTACTTGCTTCGGGCCTTCCTCGTTGCCGGGTCCTGCCTTCGCGAAAACAGAAAGTAGGCAGGACCCAGCAGCGAGGAAGGCCCGAAGCAAGTAAAATCAGCAAGTTGTAAGCTTCCCTCCGGGGCTCTAACATCTGCATGCTGGATTCCCTTCTCTTCTCTCCCCCCACGGGACGTAACTTCCGGTTTCAGAGGGAAGGGAAGGGAAGCCGGCACATAGACGTTAGAGCCTCGGAGGGAATCCGCATGTTGGCAAAAAAAAAAGGTAGGAGTAAAACACAATTTTTGGCGGCGAGTCAGCCTGGGAAGGAGCATCGGCGGCAGCAGCAGGATTCGCCGGGTGGTCATCTACATTAGCCGGGCGGAGCGCCCAGCTAAAAGGCCCTGGGGAGAACATTGCATACCCTAGAGCAGGGATCTTAAAGTCCCTCCTTAAGGGCCGCAATCCAGTCGGGTTTTCAGGATTTCCCTAATGAATATGCATTGAAAGCAGTACATTTTAGAAGCCTCCAGGAAACCAGCCACTCAGCAATGTTATCAGCAAAAGTGGACCTGTTTTTTTTCCTGGTGTCTTCTTCATCACTACGATTCAACATCCATCTCAGTTTCACTGGTCTTGGATTATCTTCTCCATTTGTCTGACGTGGGACTCAAGTTTACATCTATTAGATTCCATCTCAGTGCTATCACAGCCTTTCATCACAGTAAATGGCAAACCTCTAACTATTCATCCTCTAGTCTCTAGATTCATGAAAAGGCTTTTCATTGTTAAACCACTTCTCAAGCCACCTCCAGTTGTCTGTGACCTCAATATGGTTCTTGCTAAGTTGATGAAGCCTTTTCCCGCAGAAGGCCTTTTCCCACAAGACCTCAGCATAATCATCATCACCCTGATCCTAAAAGACCCTAAAGGAGCAACAGATCAACCATCCAACTACAGACCCATAGCCTCAATACCACTTTATGTCAAACTAATGGAAGGCCTAGTAACCAAACTCCTCACCAACTACCTAGAAGACCACAACATACTCCACCCTACACAATCTAGTTTCAGAACCAATTACAGTACAGAGACACTACTAGGTTCCCTCCTGGACACAGCTAGACAACACCTCAGCACAGGTAGAAAATGCTGATTATACAACTGGATCTCACCACAGCATTTGACCTGGTGGACCACAACATCCTACTACAAATACTAGATACAATAGGAATCACAGATAAGGTACATACATGGTTTCAAGGATTCCTACAATCCAGAACTTACAGAGTAAAGTTGAACAAAGAAAAATCAGAACCATGGTCCAACCTCTGCGGCGTACCCCAAGGAACTCCACTATCCCCAACTTTCTTCAATCTCTACATTGCATCCTTCGGCACCTGCCTGGACAAATTAGGCTTAACCTCCTATAGCTATGCAGACGACATCACCATTCTCCTTCCTTTTGACCAACCAATGTCCTCCATAACAGACACACTACACAGGACACTTGAAACAGTAGCAATATGAATGAAAAATCACAAACTGAAACTGAACCCAGACAAGACAAAATTCATTCTCCTCGAAAATAATAAAACCCCAACCATAACAAAACTAGTAATAAACTCAATCACATACCCCATACAACCTACTCTAAAACTTATAGGAATGACGATAGACAGATACTGTACCATGCAACCACAAATTAACTAAACAATATAAAAATCATTCACAGTCATTAGAAACTTAAGGAAAGTTCGAAAATTCTTCGACAAAACACAATTCCAGCTTTTGGTCCAGTCCCTAGTCCTAGGTCTCCTAGACTACTGCAACATACTCTATCTCCCCTGCCCCGCAACCATGATAAAACAACTACAAACAGTTCAAAACACAGCACTAAGACTTATCTATTCACTGAGGAAACACGACTACATCACGATGGCATACCTCGACTCACACTGGCTCCCAATACAAGCAAGAGTAAACTAAACTAAACTAAACCTTAAGTTTGTATACCGCATCATCTCCATAAAGATGGAGCTTGATACGGTTTACAGGTAATTCAATAAATGAGGGAAGGACATAATAAGAAATTAGAGGTTATGAAGAGGATAGCTATCTTTACATTTTAAATAGATAGCTTTATGTTTTGGAGAAAAGCCAGGTTTTCAGATGCTTTCGGAATAATTGGAATGAGCCTAGGTTCCGCAGCGGGGCAGGGAGGTTATTCCAAAACTCAGTGAATTTGAAGAAAAGGGATTTCCCTAATTTACCTGCATACATGATACCTTTTTTTTATTATTTGTTTATTCAATTTTATCAATACAAACAAGCAATACACTACTTGTATTTCAGATTAACAGAAATTATTAAAAAGAAAATTTATAAACCAAATCCACTTAAACTTTGGAGAGAGACTTTTAGAAAATAAATTTAACAATTGAAACAATTTTTCCAACCTAGAACGCGGCAATTATCTGCGGTGCTATAGCCATAGGCACTACTTGCTCATTGGATTCTATAAATCCTACCAGTTGTTTAGGTTCAAAAAATAAGTAATTCTTGTTCTGATAAGACACAAAACATTTTACAGAAAATTTCAACAAAATATTTGCCCCCAAGGCAAGGACTCTTGGCCTTAATGCCAAGAATTCTTTCCTAAGCCTCTGGGATCTTAAAGACATATCAGGAAATATTCAAACATTAGAACCTAAAAACTGATCATTAATATGACAAAAATATAAACGCAATACATATTCTCTATCACTTTCCAAAGCGAGAGTTATTAACAGGGTTTTCCTTTCCGTTATAACCTCCAAGGAGTTTTCCAGAAAAGTTGTTAAGTTCATATTTTCATTGTTTGTCCCTTGAATCTCATTACATAAGAACATAAGAAATGCCATCTCCGGATCAGACCTTCGGTCCATCAAGTCCGGCGATCCGCACACGCGGAGGCCCTGCCAGGTGTACACCTGTCGTAATTTATAGTCCACCATATCCTTACATGCCTCTCTTAAGGAGATATGCATCTAGTTTGCTCTTGAAGCCTAGGACGGTCAATAATCTCATCTGGGAGGGCATTCCAGGTGTCAACCACTCTCTGAGTGAAGCAGAACTTCCTGACATTAGTCCTGAACCTGTCCCCCCTTAGCTTCATTACATGTCCTCTAGTCCGTGTCAAATTGGACAACGTAAATAATCTTCTCTGCTCTATTTTGTCGATTCCTTTCAGTATTTTGAAGGTCTCGATCATATCCCCACGCAGTCTCCTTTTCTCAAGGGAGAATAATCCTAGTGTTATAAGTCTGTCCTCGTATTCCAGTTTTTCCATACCCTTCACCAGTTTTGTTGCTCGTCTCTGCACCCTCTCCAGCAGTTTTATATCCTTCTTTAGGTAGGGAGACCAATGTTGGACGCAGTATTCCAAGTGTGGTCTGACCATTGCCCTATAAAGTGGCATTATAACTTTCTCCGATCTACTCGAGATTCCTTTCTTTATCATGCCCAACATTCTATTTGCCTTCTTTGCCGCTGCCGCGCATTGTGCCGACGGCTTCAGGGTCCTATCTATCAGTACACCCAGGTCCTTTTCTTGTTCACTCTTCCCCAGAGTTGCACCTGACATTGTATACTCGTATTCCTTATTCTTATTTCCTAAATGCATTACCTTGCATTTCTCCACATTGAACTTCATCTGCCATTTCTCCGCCCATGTTTCTAACCGACACAAGTCGCTCTGGAGTTTCTCTCTATCCTCATGCGATCTGATCGCCCGGCATAGTTTTGTATCGTCTGCAAACTTGATGATCTCACTGGATGTTCCTTCCTCCAGATCATTGATATAAATATTAAAAAGGATCGGCCCAAGTACCGAGCCCTGGGGTACACCACTAGTCACTTTCTCCCAGTCGGAGAACTTCCCATTTATGCCCACTCTCTGCTTTTGGTTTTCCAGCCATTTGCCTATCCATCTTTGTATATCCCCCTCTATGCCATGGCTTTGTAGTTTCCTGAGAAGTCTTTCATGTGGAACTTTGTCGAACGCTTTCTGGAAGTCCAAGTATATTATGTCCACCGGCTTCCCACTATCAATTTGCTCGTTCACGGTCTCAAAAAATTGGAGTAAATTCGTCAAACATGATTTCCCTTTCCTGAATCCGTGTTGACTGGGTTTCATCAAGTCGTGTGCGTCCAAGTGCCGGACCATGCTATCCTTGATCAGTGCTTCAACCATCTTGCCGGGGACAGACGTAAGACTCACAGGTCTATAGTTGCCCGGTTCCCCTCTTGATCCTTTTTTGAAAATTGGGGTGACGTTCGCTATCCTCCAGTCATCCGGTATCTTTCCAGTTCTGATTGTCAGGTTTGCAAGTTTTTGCAATAACTCTCCGATTTCAACCTTCAATTCCTTTAAGACTCTCGGGTGAATTCCATCCGGTCCAGGGGATTTGTCACTTTTAAGTTTGTCGATCTGATAGTATATCTGGTCTAAGTCCACTTCAACTGTGGTGAGGCTGTCTTCTATTTCTCCTGCAAACACTTTCTCCGCTTCAGGTATTGTTGAGGTGTCCTCCTTCGTAAAGACGGACGCAAAGAAGGAATTTAGTTTGTCTGCGATTTGTTTATCTTCCTTGATGTACCCTTTTCTTCCCTGGTCATCCAAGGGTCCGACTGCCTCTTTTGCAGGTTTTTTCCCTTTCACGTATCTAAAGAAGGGCTTGAAGTTTTTGGCCTCCTGGGCTATTTTTTCCTCATATTCCTGTTTTGCATCCCTCACCGCCTTGTGACATTTCTTCTGATCATCTTTATGTTTGTTCCAGGCTTCGGTTGTCTTTATGTATTTCCATTTTTTGAAAGAGTCCTTCTTTTCTTTTATGGCTTCCTTCACCTGTTTGGTAAGCCATGCCGGTTCTCTTTTGCTCTTTGATCTCCGATCTTTGGAAATCCTCGGAATGTAGAGATCTTGTGCTTCTGTGATAGTATTTTTCAGTAGGGACCATGCCTGATCTACCGTTTCAAGTTTGTCCACCTTCTTTTCGAGTCGTTTTTCTACCATGGCTCTCATACTATCGTATTTACCCTTTTTAAAGTTCAATGTGGTGGTTAAGGTTTTGGCATGTTTCCCTTTCCCGATGTCAAGTTTAAAGTTAATTACATTGTGATCACTCGTTCCCAGTGGAACCATGACTTCCACTACTGTTATCGGTCCCGTGAGGCCATTTAGGACCAAGTCCAAGGTGGCGTTGCCTCTTGTCGGCTCTTTTACCATTTGTTCCAGGAAACAATCCCCTAGCACCTCCAGGAACTTGGCCTCCTTGCCGCAGTTGGAGGTTGCTAGTTTCCAGTCTATCCCTGGGAAATTGAAGTCTCCCAATATAATTACATTGCCTGTCTTGCATTCTTGTTTGATTTCCTCCATCATTTCTGAGTCAGTTTCCTCCGCCTGTCCTGGGGGACGATAGTAAAGGCCAATTTTCGTATCTGCTCCAAATTGACCAGGAATCTTGATCCAGAGTGACTCAAGCTTCTCTTTCATTTCTGTTGTAACCATTTCAACAGAATCTATTCCCTCCTTAATATATAGAGCAATACCTCCACCTTTCTGCCCTACTCGATCTCTTCTATACAGCTTGTATCCCTGTAGTACTGTGTCCCATTTGTTTTCTTCATTCCACCATGTTTCTGTTATGCCAATGATATCCAATATGTCATGTCTTGCTATTGTCTCCAGTTCCCCCATTTTGTTACCTAGACTTCTAGCATTCGTATACATACATCTAAGTTCCCTACGTGTTACCTTTTTGGATCTTCTACTCTTGGCCGTCCCTGTAGTTTCAATTACGATATCCTTAACTGCTCCTGTGTTATCACTCTTGTTTGCTGTGTGGTCGTCCCCTCCTGTGTCTGATTTGTCCCTTCCTGCTTTTTCTCCCTTAGTTGCCGTGAGGTCGTCTTCTCTTGTGTAGGAGTAGTTTTCCTTGGCTTCTTCGTCGGGGCATCCTGCTATCCGTGCCATCGACCGGTGGTCGACTGTCGGCTTTCCCCTATCTTTCAGTTTAAAGCCTTCTCGATTGCCTTCTTCATGTTGCCTGCCAAAACTCTTGCTCCTTCTTTGTTGAGGTATAGTCCGTCCCTTCTGTAGTACTTGCTTTTTCCCCAGAACGCCGTCCAGTTGCGCACGAAGTCGAAGCCTTCTTCTTCGCACCATCGTCTCATCCAGGCGTTGATTACTTGCAATTCCCCTTGTCTCTTTCCATCTGCTCTTGGTACTGGGAGGATCTCAGAGAAGGCCACCTTCACCTCCCTGATCTTCAGTTTTCTTCCAAGTGAGCGGAGCTGGCCCTTCAGCTCTTCCCTGTCATACTTCCGCCCGCTCACATCATTTGTTCCCACGTGGATAAGCACAGCGGTGTCCTCTCCCCGTGCGCAGGTTTCTTAATTTGAAAGTAATTAGCTCTAACAATAGGTGGCAAACTTTCAGTAGGAATAAGCAAGATTTCCTTAAAATACTTTCTTGCCATCTCCATTGGTGAAATTAAGGGACATTTTGGAAAATTTAGGAGTCTCAAATTATTTTTCCTTAATTGGTTCTCAAAACTTTCCATTTTTCTAGCAATAAATGTTCTTTCTTTTACTAATTCCAAGTCCAATGTTTTCATTTCACAAATTCTTGACTCCTGTTTTTCTATTTTCTCACTTAAATCTTTAAGGGCCAAACCCTGTTGCTCCACTTTAGAGTGTATAATCCCATAATCAATGTTTAAAGTGGAAAAAGACAATTTGAGATTAGCGTCCATAACTGAAATGGCCTGCCATAAAGCCTCCATATCTATTGTCTTAGGCTTCTCCAGCACCCCAAAAATGATCTTACTTCCTCCCTAAGCTCCTCTCACCTCTTCTGCGGTGTGGGTTAGCTGTCGGTATACTGCAACTTCTTCTTTGGCTCCAGACGAAATTGGAGCTACCAGCCCTCCTTCACTGAGGATCAAAGACTCCTCCCGGATCAATGTTACCTCAGGAACTCCCAGCCCTGCATTGCTTCCAGGTTGTGGTGGTGGCTGCCTCTGTTCCGGGCTCAACATCGCCCGAAACTGCCAGCTGAGTTTATCCAACGAATTCGGGCTTGCCCCTGAAGTAGCCCCCGCAGATTCACCCGAGCGGGCCAAGACTCCTTCAATTGTAGACTGCATCAGACGCGGTGCCGCTGTTGCCGCCGGAGGGTTACCGCGAAGGGCTCCTTTTCTCTTACCCATACTGAGGTAAGGGAATTGCTAGTTGGAAAAAAGCAACGCCGGCCGAGTACAAGAGAGGGAGCCTCCCCCTCAGGCGTCCGCTCTCGTCGCCATCTTGTTTCTCTCTCCGCTCCGACAGTGGCCATCTACATGATACCTTTTAACGAGGGGAAAGATAGTTTGAGTATGTGGGTGGTTCTGATAGTGTCAGGTCTCAAAGAATTCCAGAATAGTGGGATTAGGGGAGGAAGAATGCCATGTAGGATCTTGAAAATTAGGCAGGTACATTTAAAGTGAATCCCGAAGTTTTGACAGAAGCGGGGAAACATGATCGAATTTGGTTTTTGCGAAGATCAACCTAGCTGCAGCGTTCTGGATCCGCTGAAGTCTTTGAAGATTTTTCTTGGTTAGACTTAGATAGATGGAATTACAATAGTCCAGTCTGGAAAGAATGATTGATTGTACAAGGACAACAAAATGTTGTTAGCGGAAGCAGGATCTCACTTTCCTCAACATGTGAAGACTAAAAAAACATTTTTTTTACCAGAGAGTTGAGATGATCATTAAAGGAAAGTGTAGAGTCAATAATGATGCCCAAAACTTTGCTTGAGAATTCGATCTGCAGTGTGGGACCAGAAGGTAGTGGGTAACTGATCTAATTTTGGCCCAAGCCAGAGTAGTTTTGTTTTGGACTCATTTAGCTTCATTTATACAGAGAGTACTATTCAAATTCTACTGCCTACTATTTAAAACCATAAACATAGACAGTCCAGCCTACCTAAACAACTGCCTAATCCAAACTACCTCAACCAGACATAGGAGAACCCACAAACCGTTCACGCATTTCCCAATCAGAGACGTCAAATGAAAAAAACTGTATGATGGCCTTCTAGCCACACAAGCAGCAAAACTAGTCTACCAACTCTCCAATTTACTGATAACGACCCCAGACTACAAATCGTTCAGAAAAAAAATAAAAACCATGCTATTCAAGAAATCCTTGAAGACAAACTAACACCGCATGACTCGTCCCAATTCTCTGAAGCAACCGCTCTACTCTTCAATTCCTCTGGAAATGGCCAGATAACTCCTTTTGTAATCCGCCTTGAACTGCAAGGTAATGGCGGAATAGAAATCACTAATGTAATGTAATGTAATTTGAACCAATAATAATAATAATAATAACAGTTTATATACCACAATACCGTTAAGTTCTATGCGGTTTACAAAAGATTAGTGGAGTACAAGTTGAGTTGACGTACAAGTTGAATTAACTTAAGGGATGTGGGGAACAATGGGGAGAAAGGGCAAGGGAGGGGAAAGAGGGAAGTGGGTCAACTGTCTAGGTATTTCAGGAATAGGTGGGTTTTGAGGCGTTTCCTGAATACCTCATAAATGGTGGGCAATAGGAGTTGTTCTAGGTCTTTACCCCATAGAGCAGCCTGATGTGAGAGAAAATGCTCATGGTGTTTTTTTAGTTTGCATCCTCTAACCGGGGGAGAAACAAAGTGCGAGTGGGAACTTCTCTTTTGTTTGTTGGCTGAGAAGGAGAATAGGTCAGTGATGTATTTAGGGGTTAGACCGTAGAAAACTTTAAAACAGAGGCAGGCGAATTTAAACTTTACACGAGCTTCCATCGGCAACCAGTGTAGCTGTTTGAAGTATGGCGTCACGTGATCGAACTTCTTTAGACCGAAGATTAGTCTGAACGCAGTGTTTTGCATTAGTTGTAATCGTCGCATATTATTTTGGGGGATTGCTAAGTAGACGATGTTACAGTAGTCGAGTTGACTTAATACGAGGGATTGTACCAAGATTCTGAAGGCAGAGTTATCAAAGTATGCTTTAATGGATTTAAGTTTCCAGAGGGTGAAAAAACTCTTTTTGATTAGGGAGTCCACCTGATCTTTCATGGTGAGGCATTGGTCCAGAGTTACACCCAGTATTTTAATGGTGGGCTGTATGGGGTAGTTATGTTTGTTGATGTCTAGTGGGGTTTTGGTGTCAAGAGGGCGCGGTGAAGCGATAAAGAATTGTCTATGGCTCATCTTAAATACCTCTCATCTCACTCACATTCACAGTTTTCCACCATGTCAAAGTGGTACTTCGCACACATCAAAGTTTCTGCTGAAAGTCGTCACTGAATTTCATCTCAATCAGTCAATTGTGCTTCCAGTATTTTTTCCTAAGCCTCATTCTCATCCTTCACACTCTGGATTGCAAGCGAGCTTTGGCCTATTATCTCAGCAGGACAAAGCCGCATAGAACATCTCCTCAACTTTTTGTCTCCTTTGATCCTGATAAGTTGGGGCATCCAGTTTACAAAAGAATGATTTCTAACTGGTTGGCTTCCTGTATATCATTTTGTTATGCTCAGGCAGGGCTGCAACTGAGGAGTCATGTCACAGCCCATAAGGTTCGAGCTATGGCAGCTTCAGTAGCTTTCCTTCTATCTACTCCTATTGATGAAATCTGCAAAGCTGCTACTTGGTCCTCAGTTCATACATTCACCTCATATTATTGTCTGGAATCTTTTTCCAGATGGGATAGACACTTTGGTCAGTCAGTATTACAAAATTTATTTTCCTAAACGCCAACATTCCCAAAATCCCATTCTGGTTAGCTTGGAGGTCACCCATATGTGAGAATATGCTGCATGCTTGTCCTGTTACTTACCATAACAGGTGTTATCTAGGGACCACAAGCAGATATTTTCACAACTCCCCTGGTTGGCTTCTTAGCTGGCTTACTGAACTGAGGAGCCATGTGCTACATCGGGTAGGAAGGTACTCGAGCATGCATGGTGCGGGTTATTGCGAACTTTCTAAATATCTTAAAGTGGCAATGCTCTTTTAAAGTGTCCATACCAGGGCTCCATGGATGACGTCACCCATATATTAGAATATCTGCCTGCTGTGCTTTTTGGAAAGCCTGGCTATGTCATCGGCTAGGCCATTGTATGTTAATTTCTATAGAATGATGTAAGGGAAAGTATAAATGTTTAGTAATTCATAACTTTTCTTTTTGAGGACATTTGCAGGAGAATTTTAACTGGTCCTTTTTTTCCTCCCCTGGATATAAATGAATGCTGTTATATTAATTTTACTTTACATCTCTTAAATAAAAACTTGAATATTCTGTTCATTATAGCACACAGTGTTTTGTGTCCAATTTATTCTAACAACCATCAGGACAAGAAGTCTTCTGCATAAGAAAGGAATTTTTATTCTGTGGAACTTCTCCTGACCCAGAATCCAGACTGTGGATATTAAACAACATTTCTTGCATCTCTCTTCCCTCTCCATCCCTGTACAGCATCTCCTCCCTCTCTCTCCCCTTCCTCTCCATCCCTGTGAAGCATTTCTTCCCTCTCTCTCCCCATCTCTCTTTCTCCTGTCTTTCCCCCTTCCCTCTTCCTCCATTGTGGTCCCACATCTCCCTGTCTTCTTCCACCTCTCACCTACCTCTCTCCTTGCTCCCTTCCCTGGCATCTCTTTCTCCTTCCTTCTCCCTCCAGTAGTCTGACATTTCTTTCCTTCCCTGTCTCACTTCTTGTGGTCTTGTCTCTCTTTCCTTCCTCCCTACCATGGTCTGGCATCTCTTTCTTTTTTCCATCTCCATCCCCACAATCCAGCATTTCTCTAATAACCCCTCCCCCACCTCCTAATCCCCAAGCACCCCTGCATTCCTCTCTTCCATGGGATCCAATAAGGCAGCTACTCTCATACTCTTTGGGCTGCTGGCAGCATGAAGGAAGTAAACATGCTGCCTTTGGTGGCCCGGAAGCTTTCTCTCTGCTACTGCTTCATGCCTAAGTGAGGACAGAAAGCAGAAGCAGAGGGAAAGCTTCCAGTCCATGGAAGGCAGTGTGTTTACTTCACTTTCACTGCCGAAGGCCCGAAGAGTGAGAGAGTGGCTTCAGCGATGGATCCCAACATCTCCAGAACCACCATCTCTCCTTTTCTCTTCTCAACTACCCTTTCATTCAGTATTTCTTTCCCTCCTTCCCTAGTGCATCTTGTATCTGTGGTCACGTGATATTCACAAAATATAGGGGTGCTCGGGCACCCACAGCACCTACAGAGCTGGCACCTATGTGCTGACAGAGTGACTCCATTGGGTTAGGGGGACTCACAGATGGGCAAGGGAAAGTATTGCAAGGCAGAGGGGTGAGAGATGGGATCTAGATTGTGGCAGGGGTAGGATCAATAGGGATGAAAGACAGACAGACCCAGGAGGACAAAGATGCTAAAATTGGGCTTGCAGACTCATAAGAACATAAGAAGTTGCCCCCGCTGAGTCAGACCAGAGGTCCATCTTGCTCAGTGGTCCGCTCCCATGGCGGCCCATCAGGCCTAGTGCCTGAACAGAGATCCCTGATTAATTTTATAACTTACCTCCAATCCCATCCCTATAATCTACCTCTACTCTTATCTGTACTCCTCAATCCCTTTGTCTTCCAAGTACCTATCCAAAGCTTCTTTGAATCCCTGTAGCGTGCTCCTGTTTATCACATCCTCCGGTAGCGCGTTCCATGTATGATAAACAGGAGCACGCTACAGGGGTTCAAAGAAGCTTTGGATAGGTACTTGGAAGACAAAGGGATTGAGGGGTACAGATATCATCTCTTTTCCAGTCAGTCACAAAGACATGCAGAGGTGGCACTTATACAGGGTGAATAATTCCCACTGTTTTTCTTCTATTTCCTACATGTCAACATGCTACCCAGAATCACTGATATGTCAGAACTGCTTACTGCGCATGCCATGCCTCCAACAATTTTCAATGGTTTTGCAGCATCCATGGATTTCTTTGGCCTGTTCTAAAATTTCACTTAATGGGGGGCCGATATTCATTTTTCATTGAGAAAAAAAATGTTTTTATAAGAAGAATACTCAAACACAATAAAATTTCCAATCTAAGAATACCCAATTACTAATACAGATTCTTCATCTATTAGGAGATTAACATCATCAAATAAAAACCTTGGGGGGAAAAAAAGCACTACTGACATTTTTTAAAATAGCAAAATGTAAAACAGGAGAACCAAATCCGCAAATTCAAAGACATAAAATTAGGAGTGGAAATGTCCTAAAAAGATGGTGGACTCAATTGAATTCTAAAATATACTTTTTATTTGTCCCAAAAATGGCTCGGCTCCAGCGTCTTTTGCCATGCAAGCTTTCATTTGATTACTAATAGCTTTACATCAGCGTCCATGCATCAAGCACATGAATTAATTTTGTTTGTTTGAAGACTCCTGAGGTAGGCCAGTTTGGCGGAAACATGTACATGTCGAGTCATTGAGCTTTTTGAGCCGTTTTTGGGACAAATAAAAAGTATATTTTAGAATCAAATTGAGTCCACCATCTTTTTAGGACATTTCCTTTTTTTTATTATTTATTTATCATTTTATAATTGATTATCAAATATAAACTTGTACAGAAAGTAAAATTTATGTTTAGGGATACATAACCATGTACATCATATTAAGTCCAAAATACTAAGAAGCAAATGAATAATACATATCCATATTTTCAAAAAAGAAAAAGCAAAACTCCATTATATTACTTAAATTTTATACTCAAGTCCACTTTGAGGATCTAGATGTACAAGGGACAGTTTAAAATAAGAAAGGAAACAAAGAATGCTAAGATTAATCTAAGCTGGGTTCAAAGTTCCCCAAAAAACTTCCAGTCTAGGGCTAGATCTTATCATCCTTTTCTTTATCCAAGCGAGACAACGACAGGAAGATCACCAGCTGGGAAGGATCAAAGAAAACAAATTTCTGAGAATAATACACTATGCATTTACATGGGTGACGTAAATAAAAGTTGCCCCTAAGGCCAACACCCCTAGCTTTAATAATAAAAATTCTTTACAACGCCTCTGGGTTTCTCTGGCAAGATCAGGATACATTTGTATCTGCATTCCTAAGAATATTTTAAGTTTATTATTAAAGAAAAGTCTCAGTAACCAGTTTTTGTCCGGGGCCAATGCCACTGTTAATAATAAGGTTGCTGGGACTGCCTTTTCAGTATTCGAGGATTCCAGTAAAGTGGTCACATCCAAATTTTCCTGTTCAACCTCTTGTTGTTGTTTCCGTTGATTAATAGGAAGATAATAAACTTGTGTAAATGGTGGTATCATATTTTCAGACAAGCCCAAAATTTCCATCATATATCTTTTCAGCATCTCCTGAGGTGTAATCGTTAAGACCTTAGGGAAATTTACCAATCTTAGATTATTTCCACGGGAAAAGTTTTCCAAGGACTCTAACTTTCTCCTAAGATTGGTGTTATCTTTAATTAATGTTTCATAAATTTGTTTGGACTTAAGATAACTCCTGGTTAATACTGACAAACTCTTTTCTAAGCTCTGTTGTTTCCTTTTTCACATCTTGAATATCTTTATCATGATGTTTTATTTTTTCTTCTATTTGATTTAATTGAGGTTATAACAAATTAGGAATATTGGCAACCAGGTCCCAGATAGTTTCTAGTGTTACCTCATGGGGTCTTTGAAGGTGAAAAGAATAGACTGCAGACGCTTCTCCCACTGGTGAAACTGCCTGTTTAGCACTCTCCTGGATCTGTCCATTCTCCTCTGCTGTCGACTCCTCAGTTTCTTCATACAGACTCTCTTGGAAATGTAGAGAGTCTGGATCCCTGCTCCCTCCATGATTCAGAACGGCCTCCAGGGCAGGACATACTCCCTCTTTGGAGAGTTCCCCCGCCCGCGGGGAGCTGGAAACCTGAGGGCATGGGGGCGGGGCCCTTGTGTCGGAGCTTAGCGTGGTTTCAAGTCCCAGTGAGATCACCTCCATTCTGCCCGTTCGGGGCATCTCTAGCGGGACCGCCTCCGAATGCAGGGAACTTTGCATGCGATGGATCAGCTCCTCAATATTACCCAGCCCGGGTCCGCCGGAGCTCCGCGAGGCCCCAGCTGTGCTCCGACCTCTCCGTTTGGGCATCTTGTGGAAAATTTACCGGGGGATCCAAAAGTAAGTAAGGAACTCACCAACGCGTGATGCTCAGCTCGGACAATCAGCGGCCATCTTAGATCCCGTCGCAATCCAGGACATTTCCATTACTGACATTTACACATACAGAAGGCACTCATCCAGAATTATATTGACAATACCAGGAATCAAAAAATTGCCAGCGCTCCTTTCATGCTGCAGGACACAATCCAGTGGGCCCCCACTGTAAGCCAGCTCACCTTCATGCCACTTCCAGCACTATCTGCACAATGACATCATCAGGATTCACATAGACCAGGGGTGCCCACACTTTTTGGGCTTGCGAGCTACTTTTAAAATGACCAAGTCAAAATGATCTACCAACAATAAAATTTAAAAAAAAAAACACAACGCACACTGTACGCATACAATTGTTAATTATCATTCCTATTCTGGGGTTTTTTCAAAGAGGTCAAAGGAGATGACTCTATGCACTGTCACCTCAGTAACAACCATACAAAAATAGACAAATACCCACCCCCTCCCTTTTTACTAAACCACGATAGCAGTTTTTAGCGCAGGGAGCTGTGCTGAATGCCCAGCGCTGCTCTCGACGCTCATAGGCTCCCTGCGCTAAAAACCTCTATTGCGGTTTAGTAAAAGGGGACCATATTGTAAAATATAGAGAGCAGATATAAATTCAGACACATTTTGATCACTAAATTTAAAATAAAATCATTTTTTCTACCTTGTCTGGTGATTTCATGAGTCTCTGGTTGCACTTTCTTCTTCTGACTGTGCATCCAATCTTTCTTCCCTTCTTTTAGCCTGTATGCTTCCTCTCTTCCTGACCTCATTCCCCCCCCCCAATGTTTTCTTCTTCTCTCCTTGCCCTCTCTTTCTTTCTCTCTTCATGCCCCCATTCTTTTTTTCTGTTTCTCTTCTTTCCTTCTGTCTCCCTGCCTGCCCTCTTTCTCCCTCCCTGCCCACCCACAAGCCACTGCTTCTGCCGCTGCCATCGGATAACAGGCCCCCAAAGCCGCCCGCCGCCGGCCAAGCTCTCCTTGCTTCGGGCCCACCAGCATTCCTCTCCCCGACGTCAATTTTGCCGTCGGAGAGGAAGTTCCGCTGGCCAGAACTTCCTCTCCGACGGCACAATTGAGGTCGGGAAGAGGAAGGCTGATCGGCCCAAGATCGACATTTTGGGAAAAATGCTGCCGGGTCCTGCCTTTGAGGAAACAGAAAGTAGGCAGGACCTGGCAGCAAGAAGAGCAAATCGCAAGCTTCACTGACCTGTCTCCCGCTTTAGCCCGCGAACAGGGCTCTAACATGTGCGTGCTGGCTTCCCTTCTTACCCCCTCCCCCTCCCCGGACATAACTTCCGGTTTCAGAGGGAAGCCGGTACAAGCACATGTTAGCCCCCGGAGCATAAGTTCTTCAAGCCTTTTTTTGTTTTTTTTTTTAAATGTTGAGCAGCGGAGGCAGCAGCAGAATTCAGGAGCGGGCCAGTCAGGAGGGGAAAAAAGAGAAGGGAAGAAGGGAACCCGTTCCGTGATCGATTGGGGTCGCCTGAGCGAGCGACCTGTCGATCGCGATCGACGCGTTGGGCACCCCTGACATAGACAATCAAGTGGCCATATTCTATGTGAACAAATAAGGAGGCATGGGATGTTATCAGGAAGATCTGACATCATGTCTACGATACTTTTAACATCACAGTTTTCTATATAGTTTGTTAAAAGGGAGCCATAACTGTGTACAGAATAAATGCACCTTCTGGTCGTTTTCTGTCATCAATGTCTATAGGACAAGTGGATCACATTATTTCCATTTGATGTGGCCTACTATGTTACCACTACCTATTCATGATGCTTGAACTATTGCCTTGATTAAATCTATTCCACCATTCCCATCAAAACCTTTGCAACCATAAGTGTTAAATTTACATGGCTGTGGCATGCCCAGATAGAGCAATACAGCTCCTTTGGACAGAACTAGGTAGAATTCATAACTACAAGTTAGGAGGCTTATCTTGCTTAAAGAGCTTTTTAATAAATCAGAAAACTAATCCAAATTATTCTGTTATGTATAAGTTAGATAGAATATAGAGAGGTGTTATGTGATCATTATTTCTTACATGACTTAACAATGTAATTGCTGTATTTTATAATACTGATAAACCGCCCACCATTAGTAAAACAAAGAAACAGCTCTCCTGAAGTAATAGAGGAGGATGAAACTTAGTAAGGGAATATATGATTGGTATAAAATCCCTCTCCCCAAATGCCCAAGACCCAAACACCTGTGCGTGGAGACTGGCAAATGTTCTCCAGGCATAATCTGAAAGTGTTTTCCCTTGCAACTGTTTGTAATACTCTTAATCATTGCAGAGGATAGTGATAGTGATATTCATATAAGTCTGTCACCACCCTTACCAGTTTCAGTGATCATATTTTCTTTCATAACCTAGCTGTCTACTTGTATTTCTAATAATAAATAAACCAGCATCCATGTCATAGGTGCCGCTAAGCAAATTACATTGCTGCTGAGCTGATGAAGGAATCTCCCTGCCCCGATAAGATCATCAGCACCTGTAATTTTTAAACTATTACGTGGTGGTTGTATTATTCATAGTTTACCTCATTTTAATACTTATTTTGTTACATGGGATTTATCTTTATCCTGGGGACCTGTTTTGTCCATTCTATGTGTTCACTGGTACTGTATTAACTGTATACCATTATACTTTGTTTAATGACACAGTTAACCAGAAATAAATTTTTATACAACTACTGACTCCTTACTTTCCATTGCCATGGTAATTTACTTTAACTTCAGAAATAAAATCACAAAATGAACAACATGAACAGTTTCAATTATCTATTATGTCATGTAGCTATTATCATGCCAATATATTGAGCAATGAGCTGCAACACATTACAACCTTTATTCAATAAAATTCCCACAGATCTCCTTATTCAAGCAAATGTATGCAAAGAAATGGCATGAGTCAACATCATAGAACACACGTATTCTGCAGGGAAAAGAAAAAAACAAATAAATAAGTAAGGGTGGTAAACCTAAAAAGAAAGTACATAACAGAACTTACTGAATGTTACATACCTCTAGTGGCAGGCCTGGTTGGTTGGTTAGCGTCAAAGTATCTGCACCTCATGCAGACGGGTTACAAAAGTACAATCATAATATTCATAATCATAATCATGATCCAATCCTACTGCAGAGCTAACAGATGAAAAGAAAGACCAAGAGGGGAGAGGAGAATGGATGAAGCAGGTTAGCTTGAGGGTCAGATTAAGGGACACTGGAGCCATATAAGGAGGCACTGGGGAGAATGAAGGCACAGGGGGCACTATACATTGGGGCCCTGAGGTAAATGGAAACAGAAGTAAATGGAAACAGAATACTGAATATAGACCTCCACGCAAGTGTCCACGCACATTTGTCTTGCGCATTATTGGCTAGCGCAATAATAGCCAGTGCATATATGTCCGTGCGCTATTGTCTAGCGTGATAATAACCTACGCGCAAATGTCCACACGCATTTCTCTTGCGCGCTATTAGCTTGCACGCATATGCCCGTGCTCATTTGTCTTGCGCACTATTGACTTGCGCGATATAGACTTATGCACATGTATCCTGCACTTCATTGTCTTGTGCTCTAATGTCTATGCCAATTTGACTGCGCGCATTTGTCTTCATATGTTAAAATTCCAATAAAAAAATGGAAAAAAGAATTGCTAGCAATAACACCCTGCTTATTTTTTCTGGGCAGGACACAGTCTACCTCTACCAACTCCAACATTCTGCCATTTTGGTGACTATCTTCACCCCATCCTAAAAACTGAAATGTTTGCAGGGCTGTAATCCAAAGGGGAATATCCAATATTGTATCTATTCTTCTCTGAGTTTTAAAGTAAAAGGTGCCAATTCACTCTGCTGATGCAAAGTAGGAGAAATGTCAGCAAAGATAGCTACGGTATTTCATGTGTATCCCATATGATCTTTTGCTGCTTACGAGCTGCAGCAAGAATCTCTTCCTTTTGTAGATAGTTATGAAAACATACCACAATATCTTTAGGTTGATTAGTCCGGGCTACGCCCATGGAATGGTGAATTTGATCAGTTGGTTTTCACTCTGCACTTGGGTCAATACATACACCGACAACTTCTGCACTACTTCTACACAGTTTCGATATTCGGGTAAGTCTGGTAGGCTCTTATACGTAAGTTTTGTTTCCTACTCCTATTTTCCAGTTCTTCTACACGGTTCATAAGTTCAACTACTTGCTTTTCATGTTGAACGCTTTTTTCTTCCATTGAATTAAGTTGAGCCACCACTTCCTCAGCATGTTGTTCCGCCTCCTCCAAACACTTATCCAGGCCAATTATATTTGCCTTAAGCTCCGATCGTATAGAAGCCAAATCTTCTCTCGATGCTGCAATATCCATTTTTAATTCTTGAAACTACCCCCGTAGTATTTCCATACTAGACGGGGTGTTAGGCACTTCGGATTGTTCTGATACCGTCATTAGCTCATCACCTACTTCCTTGGAGGCCAGCGTCACATTACCTGCCTCTCTCCTGGCCTGACTGCTCCCCAAATACACAAAGTCCTTCAACTCTGAAAGTTTTTTTTTTCTCATTTCAGTACTTTTATCCCAGATTTATCAAATGGTGCTCGGTAGATCTTATATATACTGCCGTATTTAGAGGATAATGCAAAAATCCTTCCATCTGGTGAGAAGCCATAGGCTTAAGCTACCATTCAGCTCGACAACATTACTTCTGCCCTGGTCTCTCGGGGGCCGATATTCAGAGTGGTTTAAGCAGGCTAGAGAGTTTAAATCACCTGTCACTGTCCAGCCACTGACATTTAGTGGCTCTACAGTGGAAAATGCTGCTTAATATCATCTCTGACTGACCCAAAATGTGGGTAAGCCAGGGGGCATTTCTGGGGAGGAGCCAAGGCTTATGCAGGCAATATTCCGTCAAGGCCCACATCAAGTTTCAAGTTTATTAAAAATTTGTTGTCAAATACTTCAATGTATATGACAATTTAAAATTAGGAAACAAATAAAACAACTTTATACAAATAAACATACAGTGTATACGTACAAATAATTACTATTTAGGGAAAAAAAACAACTGGAGGGTAATAGAAATTAATCTTGAAAGCATGGCTAAACGTGGAGAAGTTTTTTAGCATATATAATTTTTAGCATATAAAGTTTTTTAGCATATAAATTTTTAGCATATAAGTTTTTTAGCATATAAATTTTTTATATGCTAAAATGATTCCGGTATTTAGATATGTATAATTCCAATTTTACATTGCATTTGGCAAGAGGGCATAGTTTGAGTATGTTCTGGGTGGGACTCAGGTGGACCTAAAAAAATAAATATGTATTCCCCATTTTAGCAGCAGAATGCATGTCTATGCCCAACAAGATTGACAATGGGATTTACACCTGCTGCCTAGGACATCAGAGTTTTTCAGAAAAGTATTCCTATTGCACAGCGTTCCATTGGCGGGATAAGGGGCAATCACCCCCCTTAATCTGCTAATGGTCAATGCTCCCCATCCTGTCCTCCTTCCAAAAACAAAATAGGCAAAGGAAAAAACAATAATTATAGTATATGTATATAGATTGAAAGCAGTGCATGCACATAGATCTCATGCATACTCATTGGGGAAATCCTGAAAACCTGACTAGATTGCGGCCCTCGAGGAGGGACTTTGAGATGGTAAAAATAGGTAAGATTCACGTATATTTAGCTCATGTATTCTAACACCATTATTGAAACTGTAACACTTTTACTGATGCTCATACAAACCGCTCAGAAATGACTCCCCAGTAGCGGTATAGAAGCTTCCAATAAACAAAAAAAAAAAAAGTTCTGACAGTTTCTGGAGAAATAAATGTTTGCTTCTAAAATAGTAGTAGCACTACTACTACTATTTATTATTTCTATAGCACTACCAGATGCATGCTATCCTGTACATTAAATAGTCCCTGCTCAAAAGAGCTTACAATCTAATTATGACAGGCAAACTGGACAAAAAGGATGAATCTATACATGCTGCTCAGTTAGGGAATTACAAAAGGAATGATGAGGCAGATAGGGTAGTTATGGGAAATATAAGAAGAAAACCATGAAATAAGAGAACCCTGAAACTCAAGCATGGATGATCTACAGATAGATCAAGAAGGATGAGGACAGAGTAGAGTCTTTTGGATTTGGCCTAAAGAAGGTCAATGGAGACTCTAGCAAGGGCAGTTTCCATAGAATGAGGAGGGTGAAAGCCTGAATGAAGAAGGTCATTGGTAGCTCAAGACAAATGAAACTCAATACAATAGCTGTGAACAGCATGTTCAAGTAACTTAGATAAGAAGGGGGAGGAGGGAGATGGGGCGATAATTGGAGGAATAGGTAGGGTCCAGCCAGGGTTTGAGTGGCTTAACTATGGTATATTTTAAGGCATTGGGCACAGTCGCAGTGAGGATATTTTGACTCTGTTCATATTTTAGATATTTATGAATCTAAAATGAATGCCAGATTTCACAGCATTCATACCATGTTGAAGACCTGCTCTTCAAATTATTTCATTTAGTTGAACTAGTTTTCAAATGGAAAAACAGTGCTAAGAACTCAATTATCACATTTTGTATTACAGAAAAAAGAAATGCATGCTTATATAAGAAGCTGTAAATATCTCCCAGGTTATAATCACACTTGAAGAAAACATTATTTAAAGGGAAATATATATTCTTATGAAAGGAAATTTCAAAGCCATTCACTTGGGTAAATAGCAATTTGCTTTGATAAGTCTAACGGTATGTAAACTACCCTCTTCTGCTTAGCTAAAAAGTGCACATTCCACAAGGTGGAATCTTCTAGGTTCTAGTGAGTATGTTTAAGTATGAGGAGTATGCATACATTCAAAGGTCAACATTCCCTAATAGGTCAAAATATAATTTAAAACTTCTAACTTGGTATGATGATTTGAAAACATCTACATTTTCAGTAATTCACCGGTGCTGCCTAAACAAATGACATATCTTGAAATGTGAAGTTATATTTCTATTAGGAGCATAATCAAAACCTCAGAACGTCCAAGAAAACTCCTAAGTCAGCACTTGGACATTTTGCAGACCCAAAATGTCCAAGTGCCAATTTTCGAAAATGACTTTCTGGATATCATGTGGGACTTCTAAGCATTTAGTAGGTGTTGGGAGGCAAATTATAGGCAGGTTTTGGGTGGGCTTTTAGGAAGGCCTAACTTGAATGTTTTGCAGACCATAATGGAATCTTTGCTGAGATGTCCTAGACAGAACTTAGATGCTTCTAAAACAGGGCTAGCCCCCCCAAATCTAAGTGCCAAAAAGGTATCAAAACTGACCAGATGACAATGAGAGAAATTATGTACTGACCCTCTAACACTCCCCCAGTGGTCATAGATGGGGAGTCATTCCGCAAAAGTACATACCTGTCTGTAAAACAGCAGCATCTGCTATGAGAAAGCCTACACAGGTGTCTTAAGTAACCAGGTGGGTGGGCTAGTGAACCATAGAGAGGAGGACCAAGGCCCCTAATCCACTCTAATCAGAACATTTATGGTGGAAATTGTGAGTCCACCAAACCTTCCACCCCCCAATAAAACCCTACCCCATATAGATGACACCTATAGCCATGACAGATATTGGTGTGGTAGACAGGTGGGTATAGTGGGTTTTAGAGGAGTTTTGTGGGGGTTCACCAAACTTATAAGAGGGTATGGTGAGATGTACACATGGTACCCTTTATGTGAGGTTCATAGTAAAGCATAGTTACTTACCTTAACAGGTGTTATCCAGGGACAGCAGGCAGATATTCTCACATGTGGGTGATGTCATCTACAGAGCCCCGATATGGACAGCCTCGCAAGCAGATTTGCTTGTAGAACTTTAGAAAGTTCACAACTGCCGCACCACGCATACGTGAGTGCCTTCCTGCCCAAACTAAGGCGCGTCTCCTCAGTTCAGATAGCTAGCTAAGAAGCCAACCAGGGGAGATGAGTGGGTTGTGAGAATATCTGCCTGCTGTCCCTGTTACGGTAAGTAACTGTGCTTTATCCCAGGACAAGCAGGCAGCCTATTCTCAACATGTGGGTGACCTCCAAGCTAACCAGAATGGGATGGTGGGCGTGTTGGCAATTTAGGAGAATAAATTTTGTAAAACTGCATGGCCAAAATGGCCATCCCATCTGGAAAAGGAATCCAGACAATAATGAGAGGCGAAGCTATGAACCGAGGACCAAGTGGCAGCTTTGCAGATTTCCTCAATAGGAGTAGATCTAAGGAAAGCTACTGATGCCGCCATGGCTCTGACTTTATGGGTTGTGACTCGACTATGTAGATGCAGTCCAGCCTGAACATAGCAGAAAGAAATGCAAGCAGCTAACCAGTTGGAGATGGTGCACTTGGAAATCGTATGTTCCAACTTGTTTGGATTGAAGAAGACAAAAGGTTGAGGAGCAGATCTGTGTGGCTGAGTTCTTTGCAAGTAGAAAGCCAAAGCACGCTTACAGTCCAGAGTATGAAGAGCTGTTTCTCCAGGATGAGAATGAGGCTTTGGAAAAAACACTGGAAGTACAATGGATTGATTGAGATGAAATTCTGAAACTACTTTAGGTAAGAATTTAGGATGAGTACGGAGGACCACCTTGTCATGATGGAACACTGTGAAAGGTGGGTCCGCTACTAAAGCTTGTAGCTCACTGACTCTGTGAGCAGATGTGAAAGCAATGAGAAAAACCACTTTCCAAGTGAGATATTTGAGATGAGCCGAAGCCATTGGTTCAAAAGGAGGCTTCATCAATTGAGCAAGAACAACACTGAGATCCCAAACCACTGGAGGAGGTTTGAGAGGTGGTTTTATATTGAAAAGTTCTTTCATAAATCTGGAAACCACAGGATGAGCAGAGAGGGGTTTCCCTTCGATAGGCTGATGGACTTGAGATGGACTCAAATGGATGTGGATTTGAGGCCAGATTGAGACAAATGCAACAAGTAATCCAAAATTGAAGACAAGGAGGCAGATTGAGGCTCCTTGTGATGAATGGTGCACCAAGGAGAAAATCTAGTCCATTTCTGGTTGTAACATTGCTGAGTAGTAGGCTTCCTAGAAGCTTCTAGAATGTCTCTTACAGATTGAGAAAACTGTAGAGTGGCAATTAGGTTGAGAGGTACCAAGCTGTCAGGTGTAGAGACTGCAGGTTGGGATGAAGCAGAGACCCCTGCCTCTGAGTAAGCAGAAACAGAAAAACTGGTAGAAGAAATGGCTCCCTGCTGCTGAGTTGAAGTAGAAGGGAGAAGCAAGATTGCCTGGGCCATCAAGGAGCTATCAGAATCATAGTGGCATAGTCTTGTTTGAGTTTGACAAGAGTCTTGAGAATGAGAGGGAATGGAGGGAACGCATACAGGAACTGATTCGTCCATTCCAGAAGAAAAGCATCTGCCTCGAGGCAGTGAGGAGAATAGATCCTGGAGCAAAACAGAGGCAGTTTGTGGTTGTGGGGAGACACAAAGAGGTCTATCTGAGGGGTTCCCCACTGAGAAAAAATGTGATGTAGAGGCAAGGACATGTGTGAGGTTGGAGAAGATGACTCAATTTGTCTACCAAACAGTTTTTCTCCCCTTGAATGTAGACTGCTTTCAGAAAGGTGTTGTGATTGATTGCCAAGTTCCATATCTTTTGAGCTTCCTGACAAAGAGGGAGAGATCCTGTACCTCCCTGCTTATTGACGCAGTACATGGTGACTTGATTGTCTGTCCAAATGAGGACGACTTGATCGTGGAGAAGATGTGGAAAAGCTTTGAGAGCATTGAAGATCGCTCTGAGTTCCAGCAGATTGATGTGACAGCAACAATCTGTGCTGGACCAATGGCCCTGAGTACGGAGACCATCGAGATGAGCCCTCCAAGCACAGGTCAAGGAATCTGTCTTGAAGACTCTTCTGATGAGGGGCATTTGAAACAGTAAACCTGGGGTCACATGATGCACTCAGCCTAGGAATTCGTGTTTCAGCAACTCTCCTGACCCCAGTGCTTCTTAAATGGCTTTTACTCATTTTATTTTTTGATTTGTGGATCCCACGCTTTTTGTATACTGCAGGGTTTTCTGTGGGCTGCCTGCCTACCTCATTTTTGGAGCGATTACTACGGTATGCCGACCAGAGCCTCAAAGCCTGCTAGGTTTCCAAGAGGCCCTTCTATTCCCGCTACGATGGCAGAATCGACATCTCCTGCCTAGCCCCACAATCACCTTGTCGGCGGATGTGATCGAGGAGTTAAAAACATATCTTACTACTTTTCTAATTGATAAATTGACTCGCCTGCAATCCACTGTGGATGGCATCAAGGACAGGGTGGAGAGGCAAGCCACGCGCTTACAACAAGTGGAGGATAGGGTTTCCGCACAGGAGGATCGCACAGGAGCGATAGAAGCAGGAGCCCGGGCCCTGGAAGAGAAGGTGCACAGGCTGGAGAACCGGGCTGAAGATTTGGAGAATCGGAGCCGCCGGAACAATGTCCGGCTAATTGGTCTGCCGGAATCGCTCATGGAGGCGGATTTGCGGATTTTGGTGTCCACGTGGCTGCCCAAAGAGATCGGCATGGCGCTGGAGATGCCCCCTTGTTGATTGATCAGGTCCATCGCTTGGGATGGAGACCGTCGACCGAGGCCAGTTATTGCCCGCGTTCTCAATTTTGCCGACAAACACCAGCTCATGGCATGCTACAAGGCGAAAGGTGGCCTTTCGTACGAGGGATTATTCCCCCCGAGTCTCTGAGCAGCACAGAGCGATGGTGCCATAATGCACCCAGCTTCATCAACGGCAGATGCGCTTCGTCTTGCAGTATCCGGCGAAACTTCACATACATGAAAACAGGGCCCTCTATTTCACCACGCTGACTGAGATCCACGATTTCCTGGAGGGCTTACCGGGCTGATCTTCTACTCAGCATGGATACCACTGATTCTGCTCCCTGCTTGTGGACTTGCTTTCGGACACTGTGACCTGCCTTATTCTGCCTGAGGACCCTTAATTATCTTGCCTAACGTGACTTTTCTGTTCTTTCGCCTGTTGCTTTCTCTGCTTTCGCTGTTCATCTTGTATTCGTATTTCTCTTTCTTTCCCTCTCTCTGAACTGAGGCATGCTTAGTTTCTGCTTTTTACTACTCTTCTTCTCCTTTCTCTTTCGCCCCCCCCCCCCCACTATTATTTATTATTATGTATATGAGTCGGAGTGCTTGTTCATGCTTGGCATGTCTCGTAGTGGCACCTGCTCGAGGATGAGGAGGGGGTCTGCTTGTCATTTGGTTCTGGTCATTTTACTTTCCCTCTCTACAGTTTTCAGCTCTCTAATCTTTCCTTCTCCCTATTCTTTATCGGGGGGGGGGGGGGCTGGGGTTCTGTGTTGTTTTTTTGTTTTTGTTTTTTCCTTTCTTTCTATCCTTCTATACTCTTTGGGAGGTCTGAGGTTTTTTTTTTTCCGTAATAGGTAACACTATTGGCAGGGTGGGCTTATGTGACTTTACACATTTGATGGTTGCACGGTTGCACTAGTGGAGCTGCGAAGCCTCAGCCCTTTATCTGTCCTGACCGTACATGTTGCTCTGATGCATAAGCCTTCTCCTTCATATGTCATGTCATTGTTCATTTTGCCATCGGTTACCTTTGACTGGTAGAGGGGGGTGTTTAGGATCTAGGACTCCTTTGGGTTCTGAGGGGGGTTTGACCCATGGACTTCAGAGATATGGGGGGCTGGATAGGGAGGGAGGCATGGGATATGGTCCAAGGGGTGCTAGATGGTATTTTTGGTTAAGTGGCAATGGTGGTGGTTGGGGGGAGGTGGGGCAGGCGTGCTACTCCTCTTTATTGGTAGGGGGAGGGCGGGATGCTTTCCTTCTGCTAGTTTTATGTGGGCTGTTCTACGGGTACCCCTTGAAGTTTCCGGGGCATGGATAGTAGGTCAGGGAATGCCTCTTTCTTTTTTTATTTTTCTCCTTTTATTTTCTTCTTTACTCCCTTTATTGGGTTTGGGAGAGGTGCTGGATGGGTGAGTGCGGGTGGTTTCTTTTGGAAATAGGGATATGGTTGTCCCGGGATGGACTTCCGGGAGGGGGAGGGGGGAGGAGAGAATGTATGTGTGTGTGTAGTGTGATTGTGGTTGTTGGATGGTTAGTGGGCAGAGAGTTAGAGGGTAGGGGGGACTTTAGCAAAAGGGAGACTGGGGGGACTGCAGGGGCCAGGTCCATTTCTTCATTGCCATTCTTAGGAGTCGGACCTAGCTGGGGGGTCCGATCCTCGGATTATTTGCTTTTCCTCACCCTTTGGGTGCAGTGGTGGCTCTTTTTGCTTAGTATCTATGGTTAATTTGAATATTGCTACCCTTAATATTGATGGTATACATTCCCCCGTAAAGCGTAAGAAAATTCTTACTTGGCTCCGGCAACGCCATGTTGATGTCGTGTTTCTTCAAGAGACCCACTTGTCTGTTGCTGAGCATGAAAAGCTTCATAGAGATTGGGTGGGTGATGTGAAATACTCTGCCTATAATAGCAGACAATGGGGGGTGGCAATTCTAGTTCATAAACAATTACCGCTCCACATTCATAAGACCATTCAAGATAAAGAGGGTCATTATGTGCTTGTAATAGTGGAGCTTTGGGGTTTTCAGCTTTTATTTTGTAATCTTTATGCTCCAAATGTATACAATCATAAATTTTACTCTGGGCTATTGGGCATTATAGCTCAATATCCCTCATATCAATTGATTGTTGAGGAGGACTTTATTGTTACCACTGACCCTACTCTGGATTGCTCTCCTGCCAAGCAGCGCCCCAGGGACTCCGCTCGACAGGGGGGGTGCCTTTCCTCTGTGATCATCTCGTAGTGGTGGATACGTGGAGAACCCTTCACTCTTTCGACAGGGTGTATACGTTTTATTCTAATCCTCATGCTCTGTACTCTCGCCTGGTGTCACAAAATCTCTTTTCCTGAATAGATCAGGTTTCTATTGCTGACACTACCCTGTCGGATCATTCGGCGGTGGTTCTTACCTTGCGGATCACTGATCAGCCAGGGGATAGGACTTGGCAGTTTCCCACGGCTTTATACTCTGATAAGGATTTTCATGCGTTCCTACGGGCCAAGTGTTTTGACTATGGGGAGTTTAACAACACCGCGGAAGAGGATCCGGCGGTGTTCTGGGACACCTCTAAGGCAGTATTGCAGGGTCATATTATCCAATTAGTAACAACTAAACGGAAAAAGCAGGGGGAACGACTTCTCGCTCTCTCAGCTCAGCTGGAAGCACTGCGCAGATGACATCGGGTAAGTTTAGATGGGGCGGATGGCCAGTTATTCAAATCTATCCGTCTCCAGATCAATGAGATACTGGACCCAGGGCCGCCATCAGGGCAGTACTACCAGTCCTGCATTCAGGGGCCCGGAGCTGACAGGGGGCCCGGGCTCCCCCAGGGTCCTAAGCAGTGTTCTAAGGCAGGAGTGCCAGTAGCTCGCCAAGGCAAAGTGAGTCGATCACCCAGGACTCACTTTGTCTTGGCGATCTAATCTATCGGGCCGAACAGTCTTCCTCTCCCCGACGTCAATTCTGCAGTCGGAGAGGAAGTTCGGGCCAGCCAATCGCTGCCTGGCTGGGCGGAACTTCCTCTCCGACGGCAGAATTGACGTCAGGGAGAGGAAGACTGATCGGCCCAAAGCAGGGAGAGCATGCGTCGGCGTCGGCGTCAGCTTTGGGGCCTGTTATCCATTGGTGGGTCCTGTTCCCCGATGGCAGCGGCAGTGGCAGTGGCTTGGGGAACGGCAGGGAGAAAGAAATAAAGGGGGCAGGCAGGGAAACAGAAGGAAAGAAGAGAAACAGAAAAAAAGAAAGAAAGGTCAGGGAGAGAGGAAGAAAAAGTTGGGGGAGGGAATGAGGTGTGGAGGAGAGAAAGCATACAGGCTGATAGAAGGGAAGAAAGATTGGATGCACAGTCAGAAGAAGAAAGTGCAATCAGAGACTCATGAAATCACCAGACAAGGTAGGAAAAATGATTTTAAATTTAGCAAAGTGGAGGCAGTATTACCACAGTTTTCAAAGGAATTTGCCTAAATAACTTAATAGTTAACTGGGTAAATTCCCAGAGATGAAAACTTCCCTTCACTTACTATGCACAGTTCTGAATTTATATCTGCTGTCTATATTTTACAATATGGTCCCCTTTTACTAAACCGCAATAGTGGGTTTTAGCGCAGGGATCCTATGAGCGTCAAGAGCAGCGCTGGGCATTCAGCGCAGCTCCCTGCGCTAAAAACTGCTATTGTGGTTTAATAAAAAGGATGGAGGGTATATTTGTCTATTTTTGTATGGTTGTTACTGAGGTGACAATGTATAGAGTCATCTGCCTTGACCTCTTTGAAAAAAACCCAGAATAGGAATCATAATTAACATTTTCTCAGCGTATAGTGTGCTTTGTGTTTTTTAATTTTATTGTTGGTAGATCATTTTGACTTGGTCATTTTAAAGTAGCTCACAAGCTCAAAACGTTTGGGCACCTCTGAGCTAGAGCGTTGAAACTGTGTATTTCTATTTTATCCCCTCTTTTACAAAACTGTGGAGCGTTTTTTAGTGCCAGCCGTGGTGGTAGCAGCTCTGATGCTCAGAATTCTATGAGCGTCAGGGCTGTTACCACTGTGGCTAAAATCCACACTACAGTTTTGTAAAAGAGTGAGGGGTTAGTTTGTGATGACATATTCCATACTAGGCGAAGGTGTTTTCTGTGTTCTGTGTGTTCGAAAGACATGGTTTTCTGTTAGGATTGACGGTGTAGGATTGATTGGTCTGGCTTGTTTAGTTTTACAATGGATGTATTGATGTACTGCTCACTGCAATATGTAAGATGCTGCCTTTTCCTAGGTACTCATGTGTGACATGTGGTTTGTTACTAAAAATCATGTTTTTCTTACAGATGGGGAGGGGTGCCAAAAAATGATGGGCCCCGGGTGTTACATACGCTACGGACGCCACTGTATGTAAAGATACCAGAAAGCTGGCGTAGCAAAAACTTTAAGTAAATTGTTATTCTTCTAAGTTTTGAGTATTTCACCCTCACGGGCACTCGTTTCAAGTTTATTGAGATTTTGATTTAGACGCAATATCAAATATTTTCAATGCGTATAACAAAAATAAATTTGGGGAAATAAATAAAACCATTTGAACAATAAACATACAAACATATCTATAGATGATTAAAATTACATAAGGAGTACAAGAATAAACTACATTTGTTTATAAATGCGTTCTCCGCGCCTACTCATAAATTTGTTGACTGGAAGGATCCAGCAATGTGGCCAGATGCCATTCAGGACAAAGACAGAGAAAGAATTGGATTAATGATGGAAGATGATTTAAAGCAAATGGCACAGTCTATGATTAAAGATCTTGACGGACGTTCTTTTTATGAATATCTCCTCTATGCCAAATCACCCAATGGACGTGAGAAGATTTTACGGGACTGGCTTAGGTGGAGCATTAGCAGAAAAGTATGTGTGTATTCGGCCCATGGAAGAAGGGGGGGGGCGTCAAGGGGTGCGTGGGGGGCCCAATAGGATTGCTCAGTAAGGGGCCCAGAAATTTTCTGATGACGGCCCTGACTGGACCAACATGCGCGCCAAGACATTTATTATCAGAAATTTCATTTTTACCAATGGGGTGGCAAACCGGGTAAACTTCATGCGACTCTGGTTAGGCCGTATCAGAAAAAACAGATTATTAGAATGGTAAAGAATTCTATAGGAGAATGCATTACTCAGAAGGCTCAGATATGGGAGCAATTTGTAGAGTTCTATAGCGCTCTTTATGAGAAGAAGGACTTTACTGATGAGGAACGGGATAAATTTTTCCAGGACCTCCCCATTCCGCGGCTTTCCGGAGAACAGGCAGAGCGGTTGAATACTCCTATACCTTTGGAGGAAATCCGATTGGGGATTAAGAAGTTGAAGCTCTGCCAAGGCACCAGGCCCTGATGGTTTTGGTCCGGAATACTACAAACTCTTGCCTGATCTACTTGCTCAACCTTTGGGGAACTATTTCAATTTCTTGGACACTGCTGCTTCGGGTCCCCACTGTAATTTAGCCCATATTACCATACTCCCCAAACCGGGGAAGAATCCTGCTCAGGTTGGCTCCTATCGCCCGATTCTGCTGCTGAATCAAGATGTCAAGCTTTTAGCAGCTATTTTGGCAGCTCGGCTGAATGTGATTTTACCCGGGCTCATAGGTTAGGGTTTGTCCCTCAACGTTAAGCTTCTATGAACCTTCTTAAAGCATTGACGGCGCTACATGAGCATAGGGGTGGGGTGGCACTTCTGCGATAGCCGGCCTTAATATGGAAAAAGCCTTTGATAGTATCTCTTGGCAGTATCTTTTTTGGGTCTTGCAGGAATATGGAGTAGTGGGGCCTTTCCTCCACTGGATTCAGGGCTTTTATACTGCGCCGCAGGACCATCTTATTATCAATGGTGGTTTATCGGCTCCCTTCCAGCTTTGCCGGAGGATGCGCCAGGGTTGCCCCTTCTCGCCCCTGCTGTTGAACTTTTAGCCATTAAAATTCGTTCTAGCCCTGAGCTTCGTGGCATCCGAATAGGGAACACGGAGTGTCGAATTACCTTATTTTGCAGATGATAAGACATAAGAAGTTGCCTCCACTGGGTCAGACCGGAGGTCCATCTCGCCCAGCGGTCCGCTCCCGCGGCGGCCCATCAGGTCTGCGACCTGTGAAGTGGTTTTCTGACCACTTCTATAACCTACCTCTAGTTCTATCTGTACCCCTCTATCCCCTTTTCCTCCAGGAACCTATCCAAACCCTCCTTGAACCCCTGTACAGATATCTTGCTATTCTTGGATCAAGCCCCAGTCATTTGCCAGTGGCGTTGCGCTTTGTGACCGAATTTGGTTCTATCTCCGGTCTTAAAGTGAATTGCGCAAATCTGAATTGCTACCTTTGTCGGGGCTGGGGTGGGAGCCCTGGCATGACACCTTGCCAATCCCCCCAGTATGTAAACCAATGCGTTATCTAGGCATCTATCTATATATGGATCCTCGAATTCTGTACCACAGTAACGTGGTGGCTGCTATAGATAAAACTTGAGCTCTTTGCACCACCTGGAGAGATCTGTCCCTGTTGGGGAGGGTGGCAATTGGTTAAGATGATACTTCTGCCTAAAATATTATATCCTTTACAAACAGTGCCCTTTTGGGTGCTCCAGCGGGACATCCGCAGGTTGCGTTCTCTTTTTACTACTTTTCTTTGGCGTCATCGTCAGCGCGCATTACGTATGCGAAGTTGACCCTTTCTAAGAGGGAGGGGAGTTTGGGCCTCCCCGATGTTCGTGCATATAACGTGGCGGCCCTTATGCGTTTTATTCATGAAAGAGTGACGGGAATCACTAGGTTCTCCCCTTCAGAGTGGCTGTCCGGCTGGTGCACACCTTTTACATTTCTGAATCTATTGCATTCACCCCGCACACAGGGGGGTGTCCTGGCCTCTAAATTGTGGTTCCTGCACCCATTTTGTATGGCTTGGTGTTGGTAGCACGTGGCGCAAGCCCGGTCTCCCCTTGCTTCTCCTTTCTTACAATTGCAGGGCAACCCCAGTTTCTTGCCGGGCCTCGGTCATTCCTCATTTGTGGGTTGGGCTTCCCGAGGGGCATCCCATCTTATTCACCTGATTGACAGGGAATTGGGGGGTCTTTTCCACTTTTACCCAACTTCGGGACCAGTGGGCTATCCCTCGCCAACAATTTTTTGCATATCTGCAAGCTCGGCATTACTTTCAGAGTCTCCAGCTACAATATGGCACTGCAGGGTAGTGTGGATCTTTGGATGAGTTTTCTCCTTAGTGTGCCGGCTTCCCAAAGTTCCCTATCTGTGTGGTATCGAGTGGTTCGGTCCTCTGTCTCCTCGGGGCCTTTAAATTCTCTTTGGGATTTGTGGAACCTGGAGCTTGCTGCGTCTTATACCCCTTTTTGGAGCTCTTTCACATTTTACAGGCTTTTGTGAAATCCGCGGCTTGGCAGGAGACCCAATTCAAGATCCTTCAAAGAGCTTACATTACTAAAGCGCAAGGTGCTCGCATGGGTTTATGGGATGCCACTCTGTGTTCTAAATGCAAGCAGGCTCCTGGGACATACCTGCATTCTTTTTTGGAATGTCCTGAACTCACCATCTGGAACTCTTCCTTTGCACAGCTTCAATTGGTTTTGCAGCGTGACCTGGAGTGGGATTACAAAACACTGCTTCTCGTGATCAAACCTTGCTGGAAGCACAAGGCCTCACTGTACCTCATCGCCGCTTTATCTATTTGACACTGCTCACGATTAAGCGGACAATTCTACAATATTGGACTCAGAAGGGAGCTATTCCCTTGGCCTGCTGGCTCAATCAGATGTTTGAGCTGGCACAGTTTGAGCTTTGCTATTATAAACGTTCTACTAGTCCTGAGATTCGGGCTATACCTGGCTTTATGGAGAGTGTTCCCGTGGTTGCCCCTAGTCTCTCACCACGGGGAGGGGAGGTGGGGGGGGTGCTTGTTTAGGGAGGATGTGAGGTGTATGACTGCCGGTATGATTGGTTTGTGATGAATGGTGTGAGTTCTGTCTCATGAGAAGGGGTCTTTCAGGGATGTTCTGAGAGCGCAGACGGGCGATACCTGCAGCTCCGTATGTCCCCCTTTTTTTCCTACCCTGAGCAATTTGTTCTGCTCTTTAGCCTTATATATTTTAGTGGTATTATACTAGTTCTTTTTGGATGTCTTCTAGGGGGATAGTAAGTTCCCTCTTTGTTTGATTTTGGCTCGTTTGTGGTTCTTTTGCCTTTTTGCATACTATAGTCTCCCACCATTCATGTGCTCTTTGATGGTGCAGTTGCTTGTATTGTATTGCACTGTTCAAAGCCGAGTTTGGCTTGATTCTGTATTTCTTGTATATACATCTTGTATGCCCTTTGTTACTCTGGTTGACCTCAATAAACATGATTTAAAAAGAAACAGTAAACTTCTGGAGAGATTGAAAGAGAGCATCCACCAGTGGAGTGACTGTATCAATGAAGGAGTCACTGTAATGTGTTGAGAGAGTGGGTCAAAAGCCTGAGCCCACTGAGAAACCAGGGTCCACTGAGGAATTCTGAGGTGAAGTTTGGCAAAAGGAGTCACGTGAACTGTAGAGGCCATGTGACCGATGAGAAACTATTATGTGTCTGGCTAATATTGAAGTTAAGGAAGACACTTTCTGGCCAAAGTTGAATGAGAGCATCTTGATGCTGTTGAGGAAGGAATGCTCTGAGTTGCACAGTACAGCTCCCAATGAACTGCAAAGTCTGAGAGGGTTGTAGCTGGGATTTCGGAGAGTTGATTTTGAAGCCCAAACTTTGGAGGAACCATGTAGTCCATTGGGTCGCTACAATAAACCCCTGAGGTGTTGAATCTTTGATGAGCCAGTCATCCAGGTATGGAAACACCTGGAGCCCATGGTTGCGCATGAGCTGCATGCTACCACAATGAGGCACTTGGTGAACACTTTTGGAGATGATGCCAGTCTGAATGGAAGCACTCTGTATTGAAAATGAAGATTCCCACCCAAAATCTGAGGAACTGGTGAGAGGCTGGATGAATGGGAATGTGAGTTATAAGTCTCTTTGAGATCTAGTAGAACATAACCAATTGTTCTGATCTAGAAGGGGATAAAGGGATGCCAGAGACAACATGAATAATTTTTCTTTGACAAGAAATTTGTTGAGTGCTCTGAGGTCCAAGCTCGGTCACAGATCGCCCGTCTTCTTCGGCATTAGGAAGTAAAGGGAGTAAAACCCCCCTGCTCTGCTGTTCTAGAGGAACCTCCTCGATGGCACGGAGATAGAGAAGAGCCTGGGCTTCCTGGAGAAGAAGGGTGGTCTGCGATGAATTTGAAGGATACTCTCTTGGAGGTAGATCTGAAGGAATCTGGGTGAAATGAAGAGAATATCCCTCCTTGAAGATTGAGAGGACCCAGAGGTCGGATGTGATTAGCTCCCATCGTTGGTAAAAATGATGGAGACGACTTCCAATGGGTAAAGAATAGGACAGAGGCAGAACGATTGAGGTTATGCTCTGTGTGAGGCAGTCAAAAAGACTGAGTAGGCTTGGGTGCAGCAGAAGACTGAGATTTTTTGCTGCCATTGCTGTTGCTGCTGTTGTTTCTTAGGGGGCACCCTTGAATAAGGAACTGTCCGCTGAAGAAAAACGCCTCTGGTAGAATGGAAGAGGTCAAGAAGTTTTAGCAGTAGAAGGCTTAGGCTTTGGTCTGATGATGGAAGCAAACGATTTCTCATGATCAGACAAGCGTTTGGTAGCTGCACGATAGAATCATAAAGAGCTCATTACCCTGACAAGGAATATTGGCCAGATGATCTTGAAGATTCAGGTCCATTTCTACAGTGCGAAGCCAGGCAAGGCGGTGCATAGCCACCGAGAAAACAGTGACCCTTGAGAAAGTTCAAATGCATCATACAAGGATTGAAGAAGATGCATGCGGAGTTAAGCCAGAGTGTGAGTCAGCTGTTGAAACTCTGGAAGACAATGTTGTGGAATATATTTGATAAAATCAGGCAAGCTGTTGGACAGATGCTATGAGATAGGAAGTAAAGACAAAGTTTGTAATTCAAAGCCCTGTTGCCATAAGGGGAATTTTGATTCAAACGACGGCCAAACATTGTCCATAGTTCTTGCCCTCTCTTCCAGGGGGGGACAGTGGCAGAAAACCTTGGCAGGGTTGGTTCTTTTCAAAGAACACTCCATTAAAAGGGACTGATGGGAACTGTGCCTCAAGTCAGACAGATCCTGCTTCGATGGATGTCGAGGCGTCCTCGTCCTGTGCCTCAAAAAGGGCAAGGCCTTATGTGAGGAAGGAGGGCTGGAAGTTGAAGATCAATGTCGAGGTATCTCGAGGCACTCGCAAGGACTCAGCTCCTTGAATAGAGTGTGTAGATTCAGATTGATGCACTCACAAAGACTCGATTCCTTGCATAGAGTGCGGAGGATTCATCTCGAAGCACTCTTAAGGACTCGGCTCCTTGTACAGATGTGAGTAGTTTCAGATCGAGGCACTGGCAAGGACTCGACTCCTTGTGATACTGCTGAGTGCTCAGGCTGAACTACAGGAAGCAGAGTCGAGGCAGGAGTGTAGCTTGGATCATAGCCTGCAAATGGGGGCACTGAGACTTGAGGATCTGGTACATTGGCTGTGGCTATAGTCTCCAAGGAAGATGATGAAGAATGACGCTTCGATTTGGAGACATGGTGCTTGGGCAGCTTCATGTCTACCCGTTCTAAAGGGTGGCATGTTCGAAGGAGGCTGCTGAACTACCTTACCTGAGAGTCAGTGAGGAGAGCTGCTCCTCAGGAGAAGATTTGCTCGAAGATGAGGACTTTCCAAAAAAGGAAGGTTTAATTAAGGTCAAGGACGAGGTAGGCCTCGGGAGCCCCGTAGAAGACTTGACTGGATTCAGGGTCAAGGTCAAAATCGAAGTCAGCGTTGGAGTATCCATACCACCGAAAATCTTCGCTACCTGAACTCGACGACGTTTAATGGCTCGAGGTTGAAGAGTAGCACAGCGAGTACACAACTCCGGACGATGGTCAGGCCCTAAACACTGAACACACCACCTATGTGGGTCAGTGAGGGATATCGCGTGCTGGCAACGGCTACACTTATTAAAGAAAGTGACCGGTCGGGACATAGAAGGGAAAATAGCCATGGCCAAGTTGAAGCCCCCAGGCTGAGGCCGTGGGGAAGGCCCCACCGTGACACGAAAGAAAAAGGTCAAATAAATTTTTATTTTTTTTTTAAATAAAAGACACAAAAAAGAAAACACGGCAACCCTGTAAGAAACAATACATGAGCCGCGGTGAGAGAAGGCACAAAAAGACTATGTCTAGCACAGAGCGTTGAATAGAGGACTTCTCAGCTCCGCGGAAAACTAGGTTGGGCGGGAAGGCACTCGCGCATGCACACTGGTAGTCACGAATTTTCTAAAGTTCTACAAGCAAATCTGCTTGCAAGGCTGTCCGCATTGGGGCTCCGTGGATGACATCACCCACATGTGAGAATATGCTGCCTGTTTGTCCTGAATAATGCCCTTTATGATGCCCCACTGTTCTGTTGGCATGTCTAGATGGCCAGCACATTATATTACTGGCCAATCCCATATCCAAATTCAGACCATTTGGACGTTTCCAATTTGGACGATTCTTTGGTTGAAAATGGGGTTTAACTTTAGAAGTTTTGGCGGCCTGGACATCCAAGTAGATGATTTTTAAAAAAAAGTTTTGGGGGGACGTCTAGCGGTTCAGCTTTTGAAAATGGCCAATTTTTTGCTTCCGATTTTGGACGTTTTACAAGAAATGCCTAGATTGGACTTAGACTTTTTTTTTAAATGGCCCTCCATATGTCCTGAAGAAAAGTAGGTATATCTTCAGCAAGAGCAGTGTAATAAAAACTTAAACAAATTTTATTGTGCAAAAGATTAGTCGGAATGGGCCAATACTCTATAATAAGAGGCCTGGTTGGGGTGGGTAAGGAGAAGCTGAAACATTTTCTAAACAGGGGCAATATTGATCCACTACCTGGCCAAATTATGTACTTAGGGCCTCTTCTACATGCATACTTTTTGCCATGACATGACCAGATTTTCAAAAGCAAAAGTATACATGTTCTTCCACTGGGATAAGGGAACTAAATGGCAAGGATAGGCCTATTTGACTGCATATCATACAGTTTCAATACAATTGGAGAAGCTTTTTTTTGTTCTCCTCTCCAAGAGGATCAAGTTTCTCTATCCTCCCACTCTCACAGATGGGGTTTTCCACTGACAACAAATGAAGGTTCCTTTCACCTTTGCCTCTTGCCAGTTTGATTACCTTTAAGATATACAAACAAAAACAAAATGTCTGCATTTGTAACATTTTACAAGTAAATGTAAATCCCTAGTACATGTAAATTCTAATCTTATCCCACCAAAGCTATTGTCTGGATTTTGAGTTTTATTTCAGTTATGTTTATTGAGCATAAAGAATATTACAAAAAGAATTGAAATGAAAACAGCAAATATCAGGCTCAAACAATTTTCAATTTTAACTACCAATACTTACCCCACCAACCCACTTCCTATCACCCATCCAGCCACCCACCCAATTTCTAGAACAAATGAATGTAAAAGTACAAACATCATAATGAAATCTCAATGTATAATATATCAACAAAACACACATTACAATAATAAAATCATTATAAATGTAAACATTATAACAATACAATATTAAAATATAATCAACCCCCTCCCTACATCATCTGCCCTCCCCTCTCCCATAACTGCTAAAAAATAAATATATAAATAAATATTAATGAAATAATTAAATCAATCAATCAATAATGATCCATCAAAACACGACTTCTTCAATTTGTCTCAATGGCCACGAATTTTGGTCTTGGAGGATAAGATGTACAGCAGGGCTGCCCAAGTCCGGTCCTCGAGATCTACTGGCAGGCCAGGTTTTCAGGATATCCACCATGCATATGCATGAGAGAGAGATTTGCATACCAAGAAGGCAGTGCAGGCAAATCTCTCTCATGCATATGCATGGTGGATATCCTGAAAACCAGGCCTGCCAGTAGATCTCGAGGACCGGACTTGGGCAGCCCTGATGTACAGTGTCTGCATCTATGAGACAAACCTGTTTTTTTTCTGTTACATATAGCATTTTGGACCCCGGTTCATTTATAGAAGTTAGATAGCTCTAAATCTAATAGATGCTGGCACTGTCATCTTGAAGCTGGGACATTAGATCATTTGTTATTCTATTGTCCATTCATTCTTGCTTTTTGGAAATCAATATGGGGTCAAATAAATAATTTGTTAGAAAATCCAGTGGCATTAACTGGAAAAATTGGAAGAGGCTGAATTAGTTTTTGGTGGAACAAACAAAATATTGCAAAGATTGTATAAATTAAACATATTTTTTTCCCTTTGGTTCATATACGTCCATGGTAGGGGGGATAGGGAATATTTTATGATTTTTCTTTACTTATGAATAACTATAGGAAACAAGGGAGAGGGATTATTCGATATAGTTTAGAATTTGATGATATATTAAGTGTGATTTTAATGTATATGTTACACTTACTGGGAGCTTTAAAAATGAATAAAGATTAATTAATATAATAAGTTATGGGGAGGGGGAAATGATTGTTTTTATGTTTTAATTGTGTATTTAAAGTGCCTTCTTTGTAGTGTTTATATCTAAATTAATTGTATGGCACTGTCAAAGTTTGAATAATCAATAAAGATTAATTAAAAAAAAAAAAGACTTCTTTTTTTTAAATTCTTTATTGATTTTCCAAACTTCAGTAGTGCAATACACAAATATATAACACGTAAATAAATCAATAAAAGCACATTCAACTTACAAATATACATAACCAACCATTTTCTCCCAACAAACCACCCAATGATTATTCAATAAAACACAGAAACATAAATTTTCCCAATAACCTTACCCTACTCAATTAATAATATCCTCCCTCCTCCCAACCACCCCAAGTGCAAATACTCAGAGGTCAAAATTAGGTCAGAAATAGCCCCCCCCCCCCACCCTTCCCTGGATGTGTACGAAAATAAACAAAAACTGACTCATCATCAAAAACATACTATAAAGAAGTAAATAAGATATCAATGGGCCCCAAACCAATTTAAATAAATTACTGTGCCCCAAACTATCGGCATTCATTTTTTCATATCTAAAGCTGGAACACAGATTTGCCCACCAGAAAGGGAAATTTAGACGATTGTGGTTCTTCCCAATTTCGGATTACCATCTACATGGCTAGCCAGTCATGATATGGAAAGAAGGCATTTATATCGATCCATAGGGGGCTTAACATTGTGACCAGTCAGGCTCCTGTGCTTGCCTTGGTCCCTGTGGTTTCCCTAGTGTCCACCGGGGGAGCCAGAGAGAAGCCCAGGTGAGAGCAGGCTTAGTTAGAGCAGGGCGTTGGCTCCCTCCCATGAAAAGCCAGTAGTTTGCACTTGGCAGAAAAAGTGAGAAGAAGACACGGGTCTCTTCCCAAGTAGAGCATTGCTGGCTCTAAGCTAGGGTAATGCCTTAGACCTGGGTGTGGAAGAGGCTAGATCCACACCACCATTTGCCGCACAAGCCTGTGTGTGTGTTGAAGCTGCAAGGAAAGGCAAGAGGCTTGGCAACCATTTTCAAGGACTGAGCAAAGAACTGTGAGTTTTTTCTTCTGTTTGCTGTTTTGGTTGAGATTGGTTGGGTTTTTATTTCTCTCAGTCAGTTGCATGGACAGTTGTGGGACTGTGTTTTTTCTATTTTGATTATCTGCACAGTTTGTTAAGAAGCCGGGAGTGCTTTTGGTGGGGAGAAGATTGCCAACAACCTGGGAGGGATTTTTGAAAGTTGTTTTATTGCTTTTTGGTCAGGCTTCACTATTTAAAACTGATTGAACATTGGTGTACCAAACATGGAAGCTGAACTTTCTGGAAACCTGCTAGGAGCAGGCTTTGGAATAGAGAGCTGCACGGGAACGGGGACGACGGGAATCCTGCGGGACCCGCGAGGATCCCGTGGGTTCTCCCCTTCGGATCACGGGGATCCCGTGGGGATGCCCCCTAGTGTCGCAGGGTTCCCGTAGGAATGCCCCCTAGTGTTGCGGGGATCCCATGGGGTTCAATACGAGGCTCATCTAATTTTCCTACCTGCCCTACTGCGAGGCTCCTCTTCCATTTCCTGCCTGCCCTGCTGCAGCACACAGCCAATTGGAAGTCTTCCCCAACGGGAAGACTTCCGGTCGGCTGTGTGCAGCAGGGCAGGTAGGGAAAAGGCAGTGGTGTACTGAAGGGGGAGGGGAGGGGCGGTCCGCACCGGGTGCAGCCATAGGGGGGGTGTGCACAGCCGGTCAGGTCCCCTTACCTTTGTGGCGCTTCCCCCGACCGACTGACAACAGGCCCGGCCGAAAAACCTCCCTGCCCTGTAGCTGCGAATCTAAATTACCTTCTTACAGCAGCTTCAATACTCCAGGACGCTGAAAGCACATGGGAAGGCAAAGGGGTGGAGAAGGATGCTGAAAGGACATGGGGAAGACGGGGGAGAAGGACGCTGAAAGGACATGGGGAAGACAGGGGGGAGAAGGACGCTGAATGGACATGGGGTAAACAGAGGGAGTGAGAAGGATGCTGAAAGGACAGGGGGAAGACAGAGGGGGGGGGAGAAGGACACTGAAAGCACATGTGGAAGACAGAGGGGGGAAGAAGGATGCTGACAGGACATGGGGAAGATGGGGGGGAGAAGGATGCTGAAAGGAAATGGGGAAAAGAGAGTGGGGAGAAAACGCTGGCAGGGAAGAAGACAGAGATGCCAGACTATGGGGGGAGCGGAGGGAAGAAGATGGGTGCCAGACCAATTTGGAAGGGGGGAGAAAGTGAGAGGCACAGTAACAGAGCAAATGGAAGACGACAGAGAGAAGAGAGACAGTGGATGGAAGGAATTGAATGAGAACATGAGGAAAGCAGAAACCAGGCAATAAAGGTAGGAAAAAAAATTCTTTTTTTCTTTTTTTTCTTTTTTGCTTCAGGATACAGTAGTATATTAGTTGTGTTGATAAAAATTTATAAACATTAGAGGCTCTGGTAGAAACCCGTTTACAAAGTATGTATTCTTCCCAATTAATATTTCCAAATTAATAAAGTCTTTTTGCTTATTTTTAAATGGGTTTTCTACCAGAGCCTTTAATTCAGTAGCATAATTAACTGAAATAAACTAAACTAAACTAAACCTTAGGTTTTGTATACCGCACCATCTCCGCGTGCGCAGAGCTCGGCACGGTTTACAGAGGTTGAGAGGAAAGGAACTACAAGGAAAGGATATAGGAGAGGGACTGAGGAGATAGAGGGGGACAGGATACTAGAGCACGGGAGGTGATTAGGTTTTTGAAAAGAGCCAAGTTTTCAAGTGTTTGCGGAAGGATTGGAAGGAGCTAGAATTTCTGAGAATTCTGAAGTTTATAGGGGGGCGGGGACGTAGGGGATTCCTCGCGGGGACAGCTGGGGATGGAGGGGATTCCTCATGGGGACGGGTGGGGGACGGAGGGATTCCTCACGGGGATGGGTGGGGACGGGTGGGACTTTGGCAGGGACAGGTGGGGATGGGTGGGATTTCTGTCCCCGCGCAACTCTCTACTTTGGAAGCCTTGTTGCAAGAAGCTCTGTGGAGAATAAAGCCCCAGAGAGGATTATTGGCATTTGGGAGGAGAAATTCTGAACTCACCCAGAGTTTTCAATTTGGTTTCTTTTTTGTTGTGTTTTGCAAGTTACATTTGACTTTTGGGATTTTGCCATTCTGTTTCATTCTGACATTAAATTTTCTTTAGAAACCGAACTTGGAACTGTGTGCATTAGTTCTGTTTTGTTTTGCTTTTTTGTTCTACTCATATTGATGCAGTGCCTGCAACGTGACTCCACTCTAGGTCACACGCCGGTGCAGTTTTTAGCTGTAACCACTAGGAGCACTGAGAAGTCCCGTTGCTAGGCTCTAGTGCCGGTTACAACATGTAATAATGTTCCACATATGACCACCTCATACGACAGTGGAATTGTTGATTCCAATATGTTGTTAATCTTACTCCATATTGACCTCCAAAAGTTAAGTATCAAAGGAAAATAGAATAACAGATGATCCAGTGTCCCAATGTCTAGATGACAGTGCCAGTATCTATTAGATTTAGAACAGTCCAACTTTTGTAACCTAACCGGGATCCAAAATGATCTATGCAACAAGAAAAACCATGTTTGTCTCATAGATGCTGACGCTGTACATCTCATCTTCTACATCCAAATTTGTGGTCATCGAGATGCAGAAATATACTGCTTTATCTCGATGCTCCAAATGTCTCTAAGACTATTTTTTGTTTTTTTATTCAAGAATTCAAAATTAATTTATACCACCAGGTGGCCTGATGTCCTAAAAAATCTGTCTGGAAGCATAGGACCTGCAAGCTATAATGATCTTTAAGAATTTACAAATCAGAGAACCCCTTCCCGCCTTATTCGAGTTTCCATAATACAGAGCCTGTTGAGAAAACAAATCTCTCCTGGCCAATTGTGAAGAAATCTCTTTATATTTATATTTTGCTTTTAAGAGGGCCTGTAAAGTAATTTGTTTCCATTTCACAGCCAGTTTGGACTCCTAAATCCTTCATATTTTGTTCCAGATTAGTAAATTCCCTTTTAAGTTGTTTCCTAATATGTGCTGAATATGAAATGATTTGCTCCCTCATGGTAGCTTTGAAAGCATCCACAATGTTTCTTAGGAGATTTCCTCTGAGGCATTGATTTGGAAATATTCATTCATTTTTAATTGAAATTCTTCAAGAAAATTAGAGTCTGCAAGCAATGTATTATTAAATCTCCACACAGGTCTACTACTATCTTGTTCAGCAAATTTAAATTAAATCCAACTCCACCATTTGTTACCTGCTGAACTAATTGATCTGAAACAAAACATAATCTATTTCTTAAAAATGACTTGTGAACATGGAGGCAGAAAGAAAATTCCCGAGCATCAAGATGAAGGATCCGCCATATATCCTTTAATCCACAGGATTGTACCAAGTTGTCTAACCCTAATGACTTTAGAATTTTACTGTTTTTTTTTGTCCAGCATTGAGTCCATTACAGCGTTAAAGTCCCCCGCCACTACTTACATTAGAAATGGCCAGTGGTTGAAGAGTTTTGAAAAAGCCTGCTTGATTTGAATTAGGAAAATAGCAAAACCCGAAAGTAAATGGGAGATGAAAAAATCACAAGAAAAACAAGAGCTCCCAAACCCCAAGAAGTAGAACTGGATAAGGGGGAGAGACAAGTCCAAGAATAGTAAATCTACTCTAAAAACAACCAAATAATGAATTCTCAGTGCTTGGAAGAGCCCTCAGTCACACAGCCACCCACTGGAAACTCCCAGAAGTAATGGCTGTCACTGGCTTACACCCAGAAGAGTGTTAACTGTGAAACATCCCCGGGCTCTCTCCATGTGAATTTAAGTGATGAAAGTGCACGCAAAAGTGCTGAGTGTGAAAAAAATATAATAAATCAAAAAACACACTCTACCATTCACTAAAATTGTCTCTACCAGGGGGCCAAAGTGTAAATATCAAACGTCCAAATCCAACAAAGCAAAAACCAACTGGAAGTACTTAGCGTCTCCGTGGAAAAGACAGCCAGCAGATGACAAGTTCGTCCGACGGGACTCCGTTTCGGGGGTGAACACCCCCTTCTTCAGGAATGGCTGGACTTCGCTGTGACCCCCAAAATCATCCAGCATCAGCTTAGTTTGACAAAGCGGAAAATGGCGCTTGACCGGAATGAACGCCTCCAATTTAAACTGCAGACTCAAGTACGTCACTAGATAGACGTAATCACATGATTAACGCACACCGCGGGGGAGGGGATCACATCTCCCCACATCACGGGCTCCAAAGCAAAAAAATGGAAAAATAATAAAAGTAAAAAAATAATAAATAAAACAGAAAACAGAAAACCAAAAGCAAGAACAAAAGAGCAATCAGACCGAAAACATGACTTCTTGTTTCAACACAATTAACTTGTCATCTGCTGGCTGTCTTTTCCACGGAGAAGCTAAGTACTTCCAGGTTGGTTTTTTTTGCTTTGTTGGATTTGGACGTTTGATATTTACACTTTGGCCCCCTGGATAAGGGGTAGAGACAATTTTTAGTGAATGGTAGAGTGTGTTTTTTTGATTTATTATATTTTTTTTCACACTCAGCACTTTTGCGTGCACTTTCATCACTTAAATTCACATGGAGAGAGAGCCCGGGATGTTTCACAGTTAACACTCTTCTGGGTGTACGCCAGTAATAGCCATTACTTCTGGGAGTTTCCAGTGGGAGGCTGTGTGACTGAGGCTCTCCCAAGCACTGAGAATTCATTATTTGGTTGTTTTTAGAGTAGATTTACTATTCTTGGACTTGTCTCTCCCCCTTATCCAGTTCTACTTCTTGGGGTTTGGGAGCTCTTGTTTTTTTTGTGATTTGAATTAGGGACATACAGTGTTACCTCGGTTTTTCGAGTGCACCGGTTTGCGAGTGTTTTGCAAGACGAACAAAACATTTGCAAAATCGATGCCTCGGAAACCGAGCATGGCTCGATTTACGAGCGCCCCCCCCCCCCCCCGCAATCCGGCACCCTCCCCCCCACGTTCTGAACTCGCAGGCTTTGAGCATGCGCAGATGCTCAAGGCCCAGCAGACGAGGCCGATCTTCAGGGTGCCCAGATGAGGGTAAGAAGCGGCGGGGGGGTGCCGGATCGTGGCGGGGGTGTCCAATCATGTCGGAGGGGTGCCGGATCGTGGCGGGGGGGGTGCACAATCACATCGGGAGTGCCAGATCGTGGCGGGTGGGTGCCAGATCGCGTATGGGGGGGGTGCCGGATCGCAGGGGGGGGGCTTTTGAGGGGAGCAATGCCGGTTCTCGGGGGGGGGGGGGGTGGAAAACGCATCAAAGCGAGTTTCCATTATTTCCTATGGGGAAACTCGCTTTGATAAACGAGCATTTTGGATTACGAGCATGCTCCTGGAACGGATTATGCTCGTAATTTAAGGTACCACTGTATATGTTGAATAGTGCCAGCATATTGTTCCCTAAACTCATATTCACATGAACCCATCTGCCTAAGGGATCTGCAGAAATCTGATTGAATATAGCTGAACATTTCCGATGGACCAAGATAGCCATCCTACCGTCTTACCCATAGCTGGGGCAAAAAAAACCAATATTTAACCCTTCCCCCTTCTAGTTTCCTTGATTCCATAGCGGATAAATGTGTCTCCTATATATAATAAATGTCCGCATCTTGTTGTTTTAGAAATTAAGTGTTTTCTTCCTCTTTATTGGATGGTTGAACTCATTGACATTTAAGGAGAATAATTTAAAAATCATCTTCCCATTTAACAGAATATATATTCTCAATAATCATCTGTTTACATGATAAAAGTCTATATACATCCAGGGTTTCCTTTTCCCTTACCCACCCTTCTCCCCCTCCAAAAATAATATGAACATTTGGATGCAAGCATTGGATCAATAGCCTCCAAGCCCTCCAGCAATGCCTAAAACACCTAATCTCCTAATCCAACAAATACATTTCCAATCACATATTTAAAAATAATTAAATAACTTTAAAAATAAAGTTCATTAATTTTAAACATATTACTAAATCTGTCTTTTTAAAATGTATTGTCAAATGTGTTTATTGAGCACAACAGAAACAGCCAATAACAGCTGCACAAAAATACAAGAAAACTAGCTCAGGAATTCACTCTAAAATACCCCTTTCCCCCCCAGTCACCTCACATACCCTTACCAAAAAGGGGGAGCACTGCCCTAAAGAGAAAAAAAAAAATTCAATCAATGAACAGAACCAAGACTACATAGTTGACCAGTCTAACGGTTCAATAAAAGGCTATGAGACACTGGTGTTCATTGTGGCCCAGAAAGGTTCCCATGTACAAATGAAATGCCCTGCCAGGCAGAGAAGAAAGATCTTGCATTCCTCTGCATTCCCATGACAAGAGCATGATCAGGCGGCAATGCCAAAGGTAATAGTCAGGGGCCCTCCATGTCCATCCACTTACTCAGGGTACACTTTATTGGCAATCACTACAGCCCATCGTAAAAAGGCTGCTGCCCCCGGTCGACGAGGATGGAAATGTGGAGAAGCGCCAAACAACACGTGAAAGGAGTGCTGAACAGTTATGTTACAAGTGTTGTCCACAAAAAGAAAGATTAGAGTCCCAAAGGATTGCACAATAGGACACGTTCAGAACATGTGGCCCAATCCTGCCTTTGGTTGCATTGCAACACTGGACAAGCAGCCATAGGGCGGGAAGCCCGATAGGTGTGCTCGTTTAGGAGAGATATACAAGCGGAGAAACAATTTGTAATGTTGCTCCCAAAAGACAGTATATTTGCCATAAGTCGGTAACTTTTTAATAGCTTTCAAAATCACATCATCAGACAGTTCTACATTAAGATCATGAGCCCAAGCATCTCATAATCTGATAGTATCAAGCAAAGGAGATTCATCTTTCAAATGCCTATGATGAAATTTCAGAGGTACAGGTAGTTGTGAGCCAAAAGTAAATGCCATTGACAACAACTCCCTACAGGCTTTGGTAAGGTGGCTACGAGGTAAAGAGGAAATATAGTGCTGGATTTGCATATAAGCAAAGCCGTCAGAAGGAGGAAGATCAAATTCCTCACAAAGGTGAACGAAGGACTTGATCTGACCCTCATCATCTACCAAATGAAACAAATAATGAATCCCCTTTGCTTCCCATCTCACAAAACTAGTATTATCTACCCCTGGCAGAAAGTTCACATTATGGTGAAGAGGCAAAAAAGGTGAAATAGTGGGACACAGCGAGTGAAATTTACAAACCCAGTGCCAGACCCGCCGCAGAGGGCCATGTAGTAGAGCACTAGAGGTGGGCTCCCATTTAGAAAGCAGAGCAGAGTGAAGAAAAGCAAGCCGCGTGGTCGAAGAAGGAGCAGGCAGGCAGCGGCTGAGAGCAAGGTAGGAGAGGAGGCCAGAGCAAAGAAGCTAGAAGGAAGAAGGGACAGATGGGAGCTTGCGGCGGCGGCAAGGAGTGGGCAGCGGCGAGAGCAAGCTCCGCCCACCCGCACCGCATCAGCAACAGTGTCATCGCCCGGACTCCCCGTTAAAAGGGGGGTTGTCTACGGCGCACAGCCGTTCAGCGCGCGGCAAAGGAACTCGCCTTAGCGAAAGCACCTTTGCGAAGGGCCAGGCCACTGCAGGCGATTGCAAGTTTGGGGCGACGGTGTTCTGGCAGGAGGGGTTCAGCATCCTCCTGCCGGCGATAGGACAGGCGGCCGCTATACTTATCCCTTGCCGCGATAAGTGTAGCGGCCGCGTCTACTTTAACCCGATTCTCTAACCGGCATCTGTAACATGGACGTCAGTTACAGAATCGGAGTTAGTGTAGGCCCGATTCTGATTAGGACACTTCTCCCGGGCGTCCTATACAGAATCAGGGCCTAAGAGTCCACATGTTGAAGATCTTTTCCAGGTTTAGGAATTAAAGTAAAGCATCCGTGGCACCAAGAGGAAAAGCAGAGTTTTCCACACAAGCACCAAAATATCATACCATCACTCCTGGAATATGATAGAGAAGTATTTTATAATATTCTGCAGTGAACCCATCAGATCCTGAATAACCTTTTGGACCTCCACCACTCGTAAAGGCGCATTCAACAATTCAAGCATTTATGGAGTTAAACTAGGTAAAGATGCATCATCTAGGTATGCTTGAATTAAAGAAGGCTGTGATGATGTATCTGCCGTGTAAAGACCAGAAAAGTAATCATAAAAAGCTTGAGAAATTTTAAGTTTTATCTTGTATACAAAGCGGAAGAAATAGCACACATGTTTCAGGATGATTTTCAAACTCTCGACTCGTCCCTGACCTAAATGGGAGCATCAGAAATATGAGATTATTTGGAATGATTGAGAATATCCTAATTGACCTCTGCGGTGATTGGATTTTTAGACTGCCCATTGGTAGCCAATGAACTTCAGAGAGCAGTAAAAGTGATGCACCACTTTTCTATGCCTGGCCTTGTTGGTTTTTCTGGGAAGTTTAATAAGCTCTTACAGGTTCAGCTCCTGGGGCCTTGTGAGGAAGTGTATAGGACGCTGCCACTCCCCCTGCTTGATACTCCCCTTACAATGTCAGAATCACCTTAACATAGGTATCTCCTCCTTAGGGGGAAGTGACACGGACAGGAGGAATCAGAGATGCTTGGCTGAGGTAAGCCAATTCAGGGGTATTAAAATATATGTAAGCTTTATTCTATGGTCAGTCTAGGACTGGACCTCGCTACCTGCTGTAAAGAAGACTTTTGCAGTCTGTGTTTGGGGCTTAGTTCAGGACTGTTATTTTCAAATCAAGAGACTGGGGGTTTTGTGTGCCTGATCCTGTGAAGCAACAGGATTTGGGGAGTTTTGAGTTAATAAAGATCATAAGAATTGCCAACAGACTGAAGGTCCATCAAGCATAGTATCCTGTTTCTAACAGTAGTCAACTCAGGTCGCAAGTACCTAGCTAGATCCCAAGAAGTAAAGCAGATTTTGCACTATTGCTGGTCATGTCTGGCTTTGGTGTTTACAGACCCAGTGTTCTCCCCAGGGCCTTTCAGCCGGGCGCACCGCCCAGCTAATTTAGATGAGCGCCCGGCTGTAATCTCGATCGCAATCCTTCTTCTGCTGCTGCCGCCACCTTCTGCTCAACATTTTAAAAAAAACCCTTCTCACCGGCTTGGAGATTTACCGGGCTGACTCGGCACAGCCTGAATCGCAGGAGCCTGACTTTTTTTTTTTTTTTTTAGTTTTTAACGCCAGCAAGCGACTTGAACCCATGCTCCGGGGCTCTAACATGTGCATGCCGCTTCTCTCCGAAACCGGAAATCACGTCCTGAGGGAAGAAGAGAAGGGAAGTCGGCATGCACACGCCCCGGAGCATGGGTTCGCTATAGGAGACAAGTCAGCTTACAATTTGCTCTTGCTTGCTTCGGGCTTTCTTCGCTGCCTGATCCTGCCTACTTTCTGCTTCCGAAAGTAGGCAGGACCCGGCAACGAGGAAGGCCCGAAGCAAGCAAGAGCAACGAGTTGTAAGCTTCCTTCCGTTGCTGACTTATGGAAGATAGGTCAGCGATGGAAGGAAGCTTACAACTTGCCTTAGTCCAGCCTTGCACAACATGCGGCCCAAAACGGATCACACTGCCGATATGGCTCTCACTCCGCTCTCTTTTGAAGATCAGCTCAGGAGGCAAGATTTAGCCCGAGATCAGACGAATATTAAAGGGCATTTGAAGGCATCTGCATGGCAGCCACTAGCACGGCTTTGTAGAAGAGGTAGGTGTGAGCAATTTAACCTGTAGGAATAGCCTCTCTCACTGTGTGTGAAAGAAGCCATATTTTGCACAGCATTAATATCTGTGCCCAAATAGAAGCAGACTTGGGGTGAAGAGAGAACAGGGGAGGAAAATTCCATATTGACTTTTGACAAGTATATTATATATGTGGGTATATTGGACCTGCTGTCTGTCCCCCTAACTCTTACCCCCAATTACCAGATTTTCACAGTCAAGTCCCACAAGTGGTATCCCTTTGAAAATGTACTTGCAAGCACACAGATAAAATTTACCTGTGAGGTGGGCCTACAAATTCCATATGAAAATTGTCCCTAATAGGCTATTGTACAGTATTGAAAAGAATATTTACAAATTAGTTTGCTGCTGCAAGTTGGAATATGTAATGTAGCTACCAGGTTCATATTGAGGAGAACACGTCCTGTTTTTCCATGCCTAAAAATACCACCTTGTCTAATGTAATCTCTGATCAGATCCTTAAGAGTGATGCAACTATGTATGCTGGACAGTCTCCTCCAGTAAACAGAGCTTTAAAGCCTGCAACCATACAGAACCAGATGGTCAAAGGGCTCCGAAGTGTAGTATTGCCAAGGGATTTGTCTCACAAGTTTCTGACGCTGGCAGATGTAAGCACAGCACAAGAAATAGAGACTTGTGGCATTCTGTGTAGAAAGCTGATGCATAATGAATTTACTATTACCCATGTAATAGTGCCAAAGCAGTCTGCTGGGCCAGACTACAGTACAGTGATATGGAGAATGTGGAAGAATTATTCAGTGTTCAAGATCAACATGATCTCCTCACAGAAGAAAGACGGAGAGAAAGGGAGAGGCCTAGACCAAAGGGGAAAGACAGGAGGCAGATACTGGAGAGGGGGGAGAGAAGGGAAGGAGATAGAGATGTCAGACCATGGGGTGGAGTGGGAAGGAAGGAAGGAAAGGAGAAGAGAGAGATGCCAGAGCATAGGGGTGGAGACAAAAAATGGAGAGGGGCTGAAGCTGAAATAAATCATGTACAAAGGAGAGAAAGGGCTCAGGATATAGAGTTTATTGAAGGGACATAGAAAGAGGGAAGATACCATATGGAACAGAGAGAGGGCAGACACTAGATGGAAAAGGCAGAAAGGGTGGACAGTGGATGCAAGGGGTAGAGATAGGGTGGACAGTAGATGGAAAGGGTAGAGAGAGGGTAGAGGCTGGGTGGAAGGGGCAAAGAGAGAGGACAGATGTTGCATGGAAGGGAGCGAGGACAAATGCTGAATAGAAAGAAGAGAGTGAAGAGAAGATAACTAAAGCAGAAATGACAAAAGGTAGAAAAAAAAATATTTTTGTTGCTTTACGTAGAATCAAGTAGTATTGTAACTGTATTGATTAAAATTTATCAATAGGAAAAGGAAGTAAGGCAATTTTGGGAGGGAATAAACCCCTTTCCTCAGGTCAGGACAGGATACCATAACAGCTGTATACTGTACTGTCTTGAAGAAAGATTTGGCCTCTGAAAGCTAATTGAAAAATGGATTAGTCCAATAAAATGGTATTTTCATATTTCTCATTATTTTATTTCTATTTGTTAATTTGTAAAGTGGTGACTTATGTAGAAGTTTTTTTCAAATTTACATCTACTGTCTTTATATTTTGCACAGAATTAGGGGACATGTGTCACTTTCTGTGGTGTTGCATTTTATGCAGAGTCTGGTTTCTTGGTTCAGTTTAACTTTTGTCTACATATTTCTATTTTTAGTTTGTGATTATTCCATATTGGGCGAGGGTGTATCTGTGTTCTGTGTGTATGAAAAGGATATGGCTTTCTGTTAGTATCGACTACAGGATCAATTGACTGTGTAGGACCTGGTTTGTTTAGTTTTACAATGCATGTGTTGGTGTTCTAGTGCTCACTGCAGTGTTTAAGATGCTGCCTTTTCCTAGATGCACCCTTATTGTGTGACTCATGGATTATTACTAAAAATATCTTTTTTTATATAGAGGAGGGGGTTGTTAAAAAAATGATTAGCACTGGCTGTCATATATACTAGGTACACCACTGGATTTAATGACTCTATTCTAACTTTACTGTTGACGTAGGTGTTGTCCCCCCCAACACACAGACACACATTATAAAGAATTAAATTAAAGTTGTATTATCAAGTAGCTTTCAAATGACATTATAAGCAAATAAAAATAAAATATTTTTAATACATTGCTAATTATTACCTGCATCTTTACCTATACTGTTTTGCCCTAGCTCTTACTTTGCACTATAGCAAAATAAAAAAGAAGCAGATAAAGATCAATCACACAGGTGCCCTTCAAGGCTCAGTAACACCTCTCCATAAATTATGTGGAAGAGGTCTGGAAGTGGAGATAGCATCTATTTCATATCCTCAGTGAGACCTCAGGAAGGAACCTAGTGATCAAAACATTATTAGAGGTGTTGTACAGCCATTTCTTGTATGACTGGATGAGCTATATTTATCTTTTTTTTTTTTAGTTTAAATTCATGCAGAAATAAATGGTTAGATTGAACCTAATGACTTCATTAATGCATTTCCCTTTTTTAAACCTCTATACTATTTGAAAGAGGGTGAATATCTAATTATTCACTTCTAGAATTGGATACTTCTTAAATTTAGTAAAAATATTCTGGCACAAGTGTCAAACCTTAAAAAAGGAAGTCATATTGAGCATTGGAAAATAATAATAATTAACTAATAAAAATAGTATACATTTAATTTTCCCCACTACCAAATTTCCCCGCCCCGCCCCACCTGGCTACTTTTTCATGCCACCCAGCTGGAAAAAATTTCTGGGGAGAACACTGCAGACCCCAAACCCCACTTGTGCTATTTACATGTGGTATCAAGAGTAGGATCCTGCTCAACCCGCCAGAAAAAGCAGACCCCACAAACTTCAGGATCCAAGCCTGAGTTTAATATCCCACAAAGTTTTGAGGATATGGGGAGTAGCTCTGCCTCGAGAGAGAGACCTACACCAGTACAGTTAATATTAGGAATTGAACAGTATCATAGGCTTTATTCTGACTATCTCAAGAAGACATTGAATGCTTGAGTGTTTGGCATTCCATTGGTAGATGACTACACCAAAGTGTATGGGGGTAATAATAAAAAAAAAAAACCCGTGTAAAAAGTGTCCTAAATGGCTACTTCAACGATCAAAAAGCCTGATCGTCCAAGTACCCATAACCAAAGCTGGTTTTTAGACGTATCTAAAAACAGCTTAGGCCTTTCCCCTGTCACTAAACGCACAGAGAGAAAAGAGGTATGTTTAGAGGAGGGGAAAGGGCATGCAGTGGGCGGGAGATGGGCCGACCTACACATAGGCGTACAACAGGTATAACCAAAACATTTACAGGTTGCCTAGTCGGCACTTAGACCTTTTTGACTTAGACGTAGTCAAACCAGGTCTAAGTGCCGAAAAAGGGGCCGCTGAGCTGATGGCCGCTGGTGCCATCAATTCAGCGGCCCAGCAACCTACCCACTGCAAGTATCGTGGCAGGAGAGATGCCTCATCTCCCCTACCGCGATGCCATCACTCCTCTACCGGAACTGCCGCGACCCGTGGCAGGAGAGATGCCCTATCTCTCCTGCCGCGGGTCGCGGCAGTTCTGGTAGAGGAGTGATGGCATCGCGGTAGGGGAGATAAGGCATCTCTCCTGCCGCGATCCATCACCCCCCCCCCCCCTCGCAATTAACATCGGGCCAGGAGAGAGCCCAAGCTCTCCTGGCCCGCGGCGACCCCCGAATCGAGTGGGCCAGGAGAGAGCCCAAGCTCTCCTGGCCCGCGGCGACCCCCAAATCGAGTGGGCCAGGAGAGAGCCCAGGCTCTCCTGGCATGCAGCGACCCCCCCCCTCCGCTACTTGAATGGGCCAGGAGGGAGTCATGCCCATGCCTGGCCGTAGGCGAGCTTAGGCGGGCTTGCGTACCTCCCTAGGCTCCTGGAGGCACCTCCAATGTAGGCTGTCTGCTTCGAGAGTTTTTTTTTAGAAAATGTGCATCCCAATTGGCTGGTTAGGCAGCAGTTGGCTGCCTACAATTGGAACGCCGTTTTATACAGTCCAGGCCTTTGTGTCTACTCACTGGAAAGGGAGAGCTTTATGCGCCCTTAACTCCCTTGTACCCTATGCAGCCAACCACCTTCACTGCCCTCAAAATGGCTCTGCAAGGTCCCTTAAGAGCCACAAAAGACCAAAGAGGAGCTCTTTTGTGACCTGGACTATTTTAAGATACAATCTAGGAAATTTCTAATGCTTAAAATTACTTTCTAAATATCACTTCAACCATCTAGTCATGGGACTGGCTGAAATATGTCAGTGCAAATAGACTGGTAATAAGCACAATTTGGAGATGATATTGAATCGTGGAACTCAACTTAATCCCATTGCCACCTAACTACTCCCTTGGTGAGCCCAGGAGCAGAAGCTTCTGTATTTGGTTCTCTTCCTGTGAGAAATGGTGTTTTATACCCTGTTTTGTCATCCAGTTCTTCATTCCTTCTTCTTGTTGTTTTTTGCAAATATGTTTATTATAGCTTGCACCTTCAGAGATAGAACAGTTAACAACCCACCAACATGCAGAGAAATACAGACATATGCAGGAAATCTGCTCAACAGGCAAAGAAATGGCAGAGAATACATAATAGGTCAGAGCAATACAAAATACACCAAAAAAAATTTTAACAACTCAGTTTGCATATGTGAGAGCGAAAAAGCATCTCTGAAGAAACACAGAGACCATTTTTTTCAACCAAACCAAACCAAATCAGAACCCAAATGCCTAGACTAAGAATGCCCCCCTCCCATCCCTCCCCCTCCTCCATATCCCACATGTGGTGGCCAAGAATCAAAAGCAAGGACCAAGAAACTGGTCTCCTCAGCTCTCCTCTGAAGCACAGGCCAAAAATACATGCCATAGAGCCCAGTAATTCTTTTTTTGTAGCTTCTGGTCATGCCTTTCCCCCTGAAGTTGCTAATGAGCCATCTCCCTCATCGCCCTGTGCCAGGCATGTAAATCAGGCAGGCATTCAGCCATCCAACACGCAGAATCTACCGCTTGGCAAGGAGAAGGGCTATGGTTATAAACTGGCATTGGTCCTGTGAGAGACCTTGATCCGCCAAATCTCCCTTATGCCCCAGGACCAAGACCAGGTAGGACCAACGAAGGCGCTGAGGCTACAAATCAGCCAGAGAGATCAGGATGGCATTCCAATAGTGTCCCAGCCCCTTACATTCTACCAACATATGCAACAGAGAACCCTTTACACGCTTGCAACGCACAAATTCAACCCCACTTGGACCCCCTGGCTTCTAGAAAGATATGTTCTGTGTAGTATCTTAAACTGCATCTTGTAACATAGCATTGCGGGACCTCCGGGCAGTGAGCAAGAAACAGTCCTGCAGGAAGCGCACTAAAATAGCTTCCCCCAGATCATCAGCCCAGACTTGTGCAAGAGAGGTGAAAAACGGGATGGCCCGTTCATTACGGCCCAGTCTATACCAGGTAGAGACCAAATTTGCAACAGGTGGGAGGTGGAGGAAGAACCAATCATGTTTTAAAAATGCTCCTCCGTCCGCTGTCCTGGCCCGATCGCTGAGATAATAGTGCCATAGTTGTAAGTAGGTAAAGAAGGGCTAGTGTGAGACCCCCTAATGACGAAGAGCTGCCGCCATTGGAAAAGAAGCCTCCGTGCAATGGCCTAGATAATGATGCCGCCCAAACCAGTCCTCCAATCTACCCCCCACCAAAAATTTGGGTTACTAATAACAGGTAACATAGTCCAATTGCCAACCTCACCACCCACCCTGACCTGCCACTATTGCCAAGCTCTACGGAGCACATCCAGCCAGATTTACATCCTGAGAGTATCCCCAGCTTTCACTGTCCAAGGGAAATGTATGTCATAACAGTATAAGGCCCGTTCCAATGGTCTAGAAACCCCCCAGGGGCAAACTTGGTCTCCCAAGTGTGTGCTTCATGTATCCAGCGAAGCAAAGAAACTACATTATACCTAAGCCCCCTATCCCTTCCTTGGACCAATTTCTGATAGCTAATGCATGCTGTACGCGACCGCCAGATAAATGATCCAATAATAGACCAAAAGGGTAACATTTCAAATCCAAAAGGGTAACATCTGCAGAGAGTAAAGCAGTTTTTTTGAAACACCCTTGTCCAGTCGGTACCCAAAAAGACCCCTAAGTATTTCAAATCAGTGTGACAGGGTACAAGAGGCGCAGGCGACCGATACTGGAAGCGCCTCCAATTTTCCAAAGTTGATAGACCAGAGAACGTGCCAAACTGAGTGATCAGAGAGCTCAACCGCGGAAGATTGGTAGAAACATCTTTGACAAACAATAATATGTCATCAGCGAACATGGCAATACGACATTCCTGTGCCCTGATCGAGAGACCCTCTAAGGTAGATGAACTCCGTATTTTAATAGCAAGCGGATCTAGGGACAAGATAAACAATAAAGGGGATAGTGGGCACTCCTGTCGAGTTCCACACACAAAGGGGAAAGCACAGGTCCTATCACCGTTAATTAACAGTTGGGCAGTGGGAGTCAAATAGAGGACCATGACCCAGTGATGAAAAGAACCCAAAATCCCAAAGTGCTGCAAAGCCAAGAACACATATTCCCAGGTAACTTTATCAAAAGCCTTTTGGCATCTAGACTCACCAATAAGTTGTCCCCAGGCCTACTCCATCCCTCCCGCAGAACCAATGCCTGGGACAAAACCCATCTGGTCTGTATGAATCAACAGGGGCAATGTCAAGATGGCAGTCAGAATTTTCATATCTTGATATAGTAGAGAAATGGCCCGATAGGACCTCACCTGTTCGGGGACTTTGCCCGGTTTAGGCAAGATGACTACTGTCACATGACGCTGCTCTGACATAAAATGACCCCCCCCCCCCCCCCCCCCCCCCCCCCGATGGATGTCCCCCACAAGAGTTAACAACACCTGAAACTGTAGGATCTTGTACAATTCAGGTCCCAGGCCATCAGGCCTGGGAGCCTTGGCTAGCTTGAATCGGCTAATGGCCGCCTGAACTTCCTCCACTCTGATGGAGGCATTCAGCACATCCAAACCATCTGCTGTAATTTGAGGTAAAGTAATGTCTCGAAAGAAGGTCTCTCTGTTGGGGATGTCATAGGGCCCCACACTATACAGATTGGAATAGAATTTAATGAATTGGGCCTGGATTTGTGACGCCTGGGTGAGAGCAGCCCCTCTGTCGTCTTTTTTTTTTTTTTTTTTTTAATCTCTTTATTGAGCAAAATGTAAAAACAGTACACAAAATGCAGGTAATCAAATCAAACAAATACAGAGTACAAAATCCACAGTACAGGGACAATCAAAAGGAACCGAAGAATTAGCAAAATAGGAAAAACAGGTCCCAGGCTAAGGAAATCCATCCGCTCATACATACATTTTCCCCCAAAAGCCCACCAAACCCCCCCCCCACCCCAGAGTGGAGAGCAGCAGAAGAATAGGCAAGAAAAACACAAGGAAGAAAAAAACAAATAGCAACTACAAAATGTACAGAACCGAAGAGCGAGTGTGCACACAACCAGTTCACCAGAGAGGAAAACAAGGAGAAAAAGCCAAAAGTAAGAAGGAAACAGAAGGAGAAAAGAGACATAGAAGAAAAGGAAAGGAAAAGAGGAGAAACAGGAACAAAAAGAGAAAGAAGCAAGTGAATAAGTATGTAAGGAAGAAAAGAGGCTGTCCCCCCCACCTCATGAGTTTAGCAGAAGACTGCGGGACCGATGAGGTAAGGCCATCCAATACACCTCCCAAATCTCCTGGAAACGGTCCCAGCCACGTGGCAGCCGGCCCGACACTGCTCTACGTTCCAAAAGGGCCATCTCAAACAGGAACCGTTGCCATTGCGCCACGGAGGGAATAGCAGGTGTCCGCCAACACACCAAAATCGCCCTCTTAGCCATTAAGAAGGCCTTCTGCACTAACAGACAGTAACCCACTGGCAGAGCTCCCAAGCCTTCAGTCGCATAAAAAAGAGAAGGTAGCGGAGAGCAGGCCGGTAGAGACGGCAAAAAAGAACGCAAGAAAGCCCAAATTCTGGACCAAAACAATTGAATTCGGGGGCAGGCCCAAAACATATGCCCCAACGTGGCTCCCACACCATTACATTTGGGACAAGTGTCCCGCTCAGCAAACCCCGCACGATATGCTCGCAATGGGGAAATGAATGCGCAATGTAGAAACTTATACTCCTGTTCTCTGTGGATCATACTCCAAGAAATTGTCGCTACATAAGCAAAGCTTGAGGAAAGGAGCTCCTGCGTAAAGTCCAGCTGCAAATCCCGACTCCACACCTGCGCCAGACGACACACCGGACCATCCGGGCAGAGAGAAAGAAGAGCAGAAGTGTAATAACTCAACCGAGGAGCCACGGGATCCCACAATGCCAAGCATAAGCCCAAGCGGCCCAAAATATCCGCTTGGATCGCTGACGCAGGAAGACTAGAAATATAGTGGTGAACCTGAGAATAGCCAAACATATCAACAGAATCAAGATGATACAAAGACATGAGTTCCAGTGGAGTAAGAGGCCGCCCCTCCTCATGCAAAAGATCCCCCACCCGTTTGATGCCCCGGGCATGCCAGACCCGAAAGGTACGAGTCTCCCGCCCCGGCAGAAAATCCAAATTCCCCACCAGGGGAAGAAAAGGAGTCACACTAAAATTAACAGATAGCTTCCTACACAATAGTTTCCAGCCCCACCTCATATAAGCCCAGATAATGTGCGTCCTAAGATCCCAAGGCAGGCGCGCCGAGGGGGCATGAAGAACATACAACCCCGCTACAGAACCCAACAAATCCCGTTCCAGAGGGTAATGCAAAGCAACAGAACTCTCCAAACACCAATCTCGGAGAACCCGCAATCCACAGGCTAAGTTATAAATTTGGAGATCAAGCAGACCAAAGCTGCCCCTGGAGACAGGTAACATCAGCACATGAAGAGGAATACGAGGCCGACGCCCACCCCACAAAAACACACGGAGCTCCTTATACAAGGAATCCAAATCACGTCGTTTCAACCAAAGAGGTAGGGTTTGTAAAAGATACAACCACCGGGGTACCAACATCATATTATAAAGATATATACGGCCCGATAATGAAATAGGGAGAGCTCCCCAGAGACGGAGGAATTCAATAGTTTTCTTAAGTAAGGGCCCGACATTGATCTCATAGAGCTGACCCAAATCCGAAGGGACGTTGACTCCCAAATACTTAACCTGCAAGGGCGTTTCCTTCAATGGGAAAGTAGGCCACACAGTAGCCACATCTAGATGAAGCGCCATAGCTTCAGATTTAGAAACGTTAAGCTTCAAACCAGAGAGCTCACCAAAGCTACCAAACAGATCTAACAAAGGAGTCAAGGCCCTCTCCGGACTAGTAAGCACCACCATAATGTCGTCCGCAAAGGCCATACAGCGTATCGATGAGTCCCCCAGTTCTACTCCCATCAAAGCCGAATGTTGCCGAAGCCGAATCAGCAAGGGTTCCAAGAACAAAATATATAAAAGCGGAGAGAGCGGGCAACCCTGCCTGGTCCCCCGTCCCAACCGAAACACCTCGGAAGGGCAACCATTAACTAAAACTGCCGCCGTCGGGTCAGAGTATAATGTTCGAATAGCCTGCAGAAAGAAACCAGATAGCCCATAGTGAGTCAGCAAAGGAAATAGAAACGCCCACTCAACTCTATCAAAAGCCTTCTCCGAGTCGAAACTAATGACCAGAGAAGAAGCCGACGGGAAGCACAATATGCCATAGCTAGCAGCGAACATTATGTCCCGCCTGCCTACCCTGTACAAAACCAACTTGATCATCCTTCACTAGAACTGGCAAATAGGGAGTCAATCGATCGGCCAACAATTTGGCTAGAATTTTCAAGTCAACATTAATGAGAGAAATATGGCGATACGATTCTACCAAAGTGTGATCCTTGCCGGGTTTAGGCAGTACCGTAATGAGAGCCTGATTGGCCCCAACTGGAAAAGAGCCCTGCGCTATAGCCTGACAGAAATATCGACACATCGAGTCGGCAACATAGCCACAAAGGATCCGAAAAAACTCTCCACTAAAACCATCTGGTCCCGGCGACTTACCAAGCGGAAGCCCCCGAATAACGCGTTGGACCTCCTCCCTAGAAATAGGCATATTCAAGACCTCGGTGGCCTCCGCAGGCAAGTTGGGCAGCCCCAAGGAGTCTAGGAAGTCTGTAATCAACTGATCCTTATGCACCACCTCCGCCGTATACAACTTGTGGTAGTATTGTTCAAAGAGAGCCGCAAGCTGGGGCTGAGAGGTGACGATCTGGCCAGTCGCTGAACGCAAAGAAGAAATCAAAGTGTTGCCCCTCCAGCCCTTGGTCAAGTTGGCAAGCAAGCGGCCAGGCCGATTACCAAACCTATGGTTCTTGTAGTGAGAAGAGAACAAAAAATGCCTGGCCCGGTCATGCAAAAGAGTATGATAAGCTGTTTGAGCAGTATAGAAGTCATGCCTATACCGCGGAGTGGGAGAACTAAGGAACCGCCTATAACAAAACTTAACCTTCCGCTCCAGTTCCAAGACCCTACTGGATAAGATCTTACGCTTCCGAGAACAATAGTTGATGATAGACCCCCGAAGCACCGCTTTCGCCGTGTTCCAAAAAAGCGCCCCATCGGAAGCATGGCCCGCATTAAAGGAAACAAAGTCCCGCCACTAAAAAGGGAGAAAAATCGGGATCATGATAGAGAGCCACCGGGAATCGCCATCTGCCCTTTCCACCAGAGCCCGGACCACCCAGCACCAAGTCCAACCATATGGGTGTATGGTCAGAAACTGCTAAGACCCCAATCCCAGCCTCAGAGACACAGTGAAAGGAGGAACGAGACAGAAAGATATAGTCAATCCGTGAAGAAGTGAGGTGTACCCTTGAAAGGTGAGTGAAATCTCGGTCCCCAGGATGTAAGGTACGCCACACGTCCACTAGGTCAAGAGCCTGCACGAAAGCCGGCAGGCCATTATCCGACCTAGGGGAGATGCGCGAAGACCCTCCAGAGCAATCCTCACCAGGGACCATAACAGAGTTGAAGTCCCCCAATAGGACCAAATGATCTAGAGGTTCAGATTGCAAAGGCAAAATAACACCCAGCAGCCGCTTGAAAAAAGCACGCTGTGCTACATTAGGTGCATAAATAGAAGCCAAGAGAACTCTCCGCTGGTAAAGCAGGCCCTGAACCAGGACAAATCTCCCCTCAGGATCAGAAACAACTTTGGTCTGAGTAAACGAAACAGATTTATGGATGAGGATAGTCACCCCCGCCTTAGTTTTGGGCGAGGAGGCAGAGTAACATTGGCCCACCCAAGAACGCTTCAATTTATCATGTTCGAGCGCAAAGAGTTTAGTTTCCTGCAACCCCACAATATCAGCCTTGTAACGGGCCAAGCACTGAAGAATCTTGGTCCGTTTAACAGGTGAGTTAATCCCAGAAACGTTCCAAGAGGCACAACGCAGTCCCCTCTTAGGTGTCATGTGCCCAGCAGAGAGAGATGCAATCCAGCAGGCCAAACGTAATCTGCTGCTGGGGCGCCCAGCCCTCCCCCGGCAGACACGCAACACAAGCACACTCACCCGCAACAAACGCTCATCCACTCCCCTCCCCACCAACCCACATCCCCCCACCCGACCTCCCCCCACCCAAACCCCCCTCCCAGTAGCATCCACCATCCACCAAATAAAGTGACTGAGGGAGTCCCATGCCAGTAGCACCCCCCCCCATACCTCAACACCTGACCCAGAATAAACAAACCATATAACAAGTAACAAGAAAGGAGCTGGAAACATAGCATAACAGCAAAACTAGAGTCCGGCAATAAAATGCTGTCAAAACAGGAGCTAGGATGTTGTAGTTAGTAGAAAGTCCATCAGCTAGGTACCGGCCAGGCAACCCAGCCCACACAGCCCCTTAACTCAAAGTCCCACAGAGGGACCAGGGAAACAGCAAACAAATAAGAAGGAAACAGAACTGAAAAGAGCAAGTCAAGTCAAGTCGGACCCTCCTGTGACGGGAACCACTGATGCAGTTGAGCTTGAGCCGCTTCACACGTAGTAAATACATGAGGCTGACCATTGTAGAGAACACGCAGCCGGGCCGGGAACTGTAAGGTGAAACGCACATCCTTGGCCACCAGCTGCTTACACACAGGAGAGAATCCCCGTCGAAGTGACGCCACCTGGGCAGAATAATCCTGAAAAAGAAGGATTTTCTGATTCTGAAAGGTGAGAGTCTTCTTTTTCCTATAGGATTTCATAAGCTGGTTTTTAATAGCAAAGTTAAGTAGTTGTAGGATGACAATACGCGGTCGCGCAGCACCATCCGGTTTCTTACCCAGCCTATGAGCCCGTTCAATTCTCACGGGGCCCAAGGCGGCAGTATCCAGCAACTCGGCCGATAGCCACTTCTCCAGGACCTCAGCGAGAGAGGCGTCCGGGACCACCTCAGGGATCCCCACCAGGCGCAGGTTATTCCTACGGGAACGATTCTCTAAGTCATCAAGCTTGTCCTCACAGGCAGACATTTTGCAGCGCAACGTGGCAATCTCCGTCTGAACAGCAGACAAGGAATCCTCCGCAGAGCTCACCCTCTGCTCTACCTCGGTCATCCGGGCATTAAATTCATGAACCTCCGTGGATAAAGTCGCGAGGTTCTCATTAACTTTATCTAGTCGGGTGCCCAGCGCACTCACCACAGCCTCCTTTATTTTCGCCACCAGCGGCGCGCTCGCAGGGTCAGGCTCCTCAGCCGAATCCGCCATCTTGTCTTCCACAGACGCCGGAGCCTTGCCGCGGGTCCCGTCTTTTTTACCACTCTTCGTGGTCATCGCGGTTCCGGATTTGCGGACAAACTTGTCCATACAGGTCACCAACCCCTCTCCTCCACAATCGGGTCCAGTGTCGAGGCAGAATATAGGCCAAAAAGGAGTTAGATCGAGAGGGAGCTACGGAGCTCAGGAAAATAGCGCTTCCCCGCTCACTGCATGGCCATGCCCCCCCCCCCCTCTGTCGTCTTTAAGTTTGATGATCTGTGAGACCCTTCGGCTCAGCTGCACAAAATTGGCTAGCAACGTGCCTGCCTTGTTGCCTCAATAGTGCAACTTATACACCTGAATGTGGGAGAGAGCTCTGGCGGAAAGAATAGCATCAATCTGTTTGCGGATAAGTGGATTTCTCCGTACTTTGGAGTCCATCATGGAAAGACTGACAACTAGCCCGCAATTGAGTGGTCAAATTAAGTAAGGCTGCTTCCTGCTTGCGTCTTTTATTAGTAGTGTAAGCTATGATTTTTCCCCTCAGGAAGGCTTTTGCTGCTTCCCAGTAGACAGCGTGAGATACCTCCCCTCTGTTATTAAAGGAGGCATACTCCTGCCAAGAATCCACCAGATAAGCCTTGAACGCCCCATCCAGGTAAAGAGTAGGATTGAGGTACCATGACCTGCGAGCTTGAGCTGCAATGTAACCACAACCGTGGAGTGATCCATGAATACAGCATCTAAAATGGACGTTTTTTCAATTGCCCCTATCATGGAAGCTGAAACCAATAAATAATCTATATTGTGCACCCGCGAATGGAAAGTAAAATCCACTTCGCCAGGATGGAATGTTCTCAAGACCTAAATCGTGCATGAGAAGATTAATCCCTAGAGAGCCATGGCCAGGGCGCAGCTGTTGCACCGGTTTGCAATCAATGCAAGGGTTGCTAACCATATTGAAATCTCCCGCTATGAGGAGTTGATAGCCCGTGGCGAGATCCTGACAAGAACTGAAGCAGAAAGAGACTTAGGGGTGATTGTCAGGGATGACATGAAGTCTGCAAATCAAGTGGAGCAAGCTTCATCCAAAGCAAGGCAAATCATAGGTTGCATACGCAGGAGTTTTGTCAGCCGTAAACCTGAAGTCATTATGCCACTGTATAGATCCATGGTGAGACCGCACCTGGAGTACTGTGTGCAATTCTGGAGGCTGCATTACCACAAGGATGTGCTGAGACTGGAATTGGTCCAGAGAATGGCCACCAGGATGGTCTCGGGACTCAAGGAGCTCCCATACGAGGAGCGGTTAGGGAAATTGCAGCTCTACTCACTCGAGGAACGTAGGGAGAGGGGAGATATGATCGAGACATTCAAGTATCTCATGGGCCGCATCGAGGTGGAAGAAGATATCTTCTTTTTCAAAGGTCCAGCGGCAACAAGGGGGCATTCGTGGAAAATCAGGGGCGGGAAACTGCAAGGTGACACTAGAAAGTTCTTCTTCACTGAAAGGGTGGTTGATCGCTGGAATAGTCTTCCACTTCAGGTTATTGAGGCCAGCAGCGTGCCAGATTTTAAGGCCAGATGGGATAGACATGTGGGATCTATCTGCAAAGATAGATAGGGAGGGTCATTGGAGTGAGCAGACTTGATGGGCCGTGGCCCTTATCTGCCGTCTATTTCTATGTTTCTATGAAAGTAAGGTTCTTAGCCAACAGAGTCAAGAAGAAGGCATGTACGATTTTGTAGGTCACAAAAGCCAAGGACTTATGAAGTAAAATCACAACCCTGCAGCCGTGGGGCCTTAGATGGTATATTCCAGAAACCACAGCCGATGGACCCTCAATATCACCCTCTGGCAATGCCAGGACTAATTAGCAATAAAGTTAGAATTGTTTCTAAGGTATTTGGCTGTTTGTCTTTCAAATCCAATATCTAGTTTAACTGAGTGTTCATAATGTTTGAAAAACACTTCTGTTTTGTTTTTTCATAAGACCTCAGAACCACCACTCCTCCATCCCACCAAAGTGTACATACGGGGAGATACAAATGGTGCATACAAATGGTGCATTTCTTAGTGTATTATTACTTAACTTAGTAATGGTGAAATCTTGTTTTTCATGCGGACTGAACGGTAAGACCCGACATGTTTCACTAATTAGCAAGCACCTGGTCCCGAAAAAAAGCACCAAATAGACGCTGCAATATTTCATGAAATGAAGTTACAGGTGGGGAGAAGCGGAGCACGAGCAGAGAGCCTCTGCTCATCTATGCGTCATCACGTGACACCCTATTCTTTGTTAATAACCTCCATTGGTGCATATTTCCTAAGAACATAAGCATTGGGGCAGTCTGAAGGTCCATCAAGCCTATTTCCAACAGTGGCCAATCCAGGTTACAAAGTACCTGGCAGATGCCAAAACAGTAAAACAGATTTATGCTGCTTATCCTAGAAATAAGCAGTGGATTTTCCCAAGTCATAAGAACATAAGAACATAAGCAGTGCCTCCGCCGGGTCAGACCATAGGTCCATCACGCCCAGCAGTCCGCTCCCGCGGCGGACCCAAACAGGTCATGACCTGTCTAAATCACCAGAAGGGGCTCCCATGCCACCTTGGTTTCCTGATGAGTCCTATCTTCCCATCGAAGTCCTAGCCCTCCGGTCTTGCACATGCACGACCTGGTTGGGTTTCTATACTTTCTCAGTATCCCACGATCCCTTTATCCCCCAGGAATCTGTCCAGTCTCTGTTTGAATCCCTGTACCGTACTCTGCCCGATCACTTCCTCCGGTAGCGCATTCCAAAGTGTCCACGACCCTTTGGGTGAAGAAAAAACTTCCTTGCATTTGTTTTGAACCTATCTCCCTTCAGTTTCTCCGAATGCCCCCTCGTACCTGTTGTCCCATTCAGTCCATCTTAATAATGGCCCACTTGCTTCTGGCAGGATTGGACAGGCTTTGAGCATGTGCAGATGTTCAAGCTCCTCACTAGCCCAGCTTGCAGTTACCAGAGTCGATGTCAGTGATAGCATTAGAGGCAGTATGAATGCAGTGCCAATAAGGTGAAACATGTCACTTTGGGGGAAGAAATAACAGAGGCATCAAGAAAAAAGAAAGATAATTCTGTTTTGAGAAAGGCAATTCAAGGAATCCAAGTTCCATGAATTAAGGATGACCAATAAAAGGAGGCAGTAGCAGAAAATAGCATTCTCCTTTTATTGAAAAAGTGAGTTCATTAGGGCTCCATGCTGGACTCATGGAAGAAAATGTTGCTGCTTGAGAACTGTTTAGACAAATTTAAGATAGGAAAGCCCCCCAAATCTATTTGGATAATGTTTTGATGGCCTTCACAGTTAAAGCACTATTAATCATTGTTGGACTTTAACATGTGGTAGAATTTAGTTTATCACATAGGTAAAAGCGATTGCTGAAAAGAAAGGGCGTCTTCATATATGTGAACAAATCTGGAAACCTCTAGAAAAAATGTACAAATTCCTAATGAATTTTGCTTTTTAAACTTATACTGTTATATAGACTTCTCTACCATGAACATGGTTGGTTGTCTATAGCTCTTTTGCTATCCTGTTATATACAAAGGTATATAAGATTTAAATAAAAATGATAGGGATGGGAGTAGGAGAAGGTGTCTCAGCTTATATTCAAGTATAAATGGTATGTTTGAATATTCAATGCCACACTATGCCTGGGCTGTGGCATTGCATATCTGCAAATTACCTGGGCACTGGCTGATATTCAGACCGGTGCTTGGAGGTTATTGCTGTCCTGTTTATCCACTTACTTTTCTGACACTACCACTAACCAAATAAATTCTGGCTCTGCCTTGACTCCATCCATGGACTGCCCCAGTACTGCCTGGACAGTGCTGCAGGTGTCAGAGGAGATATTCAACTGCATTTCGCAATTAAGTGCCACTCCAGCCCTCTCAGCATGGTTTAATCAAGCAGAAACATTTGTGCCTAGTTAAACCCTTTGAATATTGGATTCTTTGTTTTAAATCTTTTGCCTTTTAGTTTATTTCCAGTTTAGGCCAGTCAGAGCTTTGTCTCCTATCCACCCTATCCCTTTATCTGCTCTGCTGTTCTTCTATGTTCTCTCCCTACTTATAGCAACAGACATCCTATATATTTCTTAGGTGCAGCACTTCCAAGGTTATTCTCACGCCTTACAGAGTCTGGTCACATATGGATTCCATACTGTCAAGAGTTGTTAATGTTAATTAGATGTGCATTGCATGATGGAAATGTGCAATATGTATAGCTGAGTCATGACTGGTAGCTCTATTGGCATCAGTTCAATAGTTAGAAATACAGAACACACATTCATTTTGTGTCACTTACCTCCTAAAGCTTGTTTCATAACAAAATCCATGTTAATGGCTTTTAATTCCTTTCACTTGTCCTTTGAAATATCACATACAGGTTTTACTGTAAACCAATTTCTGCAGATCTAACCTGCAGTAATAAAACAAACCAAGCTACTGTTTTAATCTACACATTTGCACCTTACCCACTTTAACCATTTATTTTTTTTTAATTTTAATCATCATTATTGAAAACTCAGGTATTCTTTTTTAATATAATTAAAAATATATGAAGATTTCCATAATGCTTTAAGGATAAATCATTACAGAAACCTTACATATATTTTTAATTACCTTAATTTAGGATTTGGAGATTCACATGTGCTGCTTTTTGAAATAAAAAAATTAAAAGTAATTGAAAAAAAATGAGAATGTGCTCACTTAAGAAGACTAATCTCATATAGAAACTGATCTAGTTTACTACAGCAATGTACTTTCTTCCCATTTTTATTAGTGAAGCACCAGCAAAAGCAGGATCAATTGCAAACCAGTGGCAGCTAACAGTGGCTCACACATAGCATTCTACCAAAAAACCCAAATAATTAAAAACAGTACTTTATGAAATACTTATACTATCATAGCTAAATGTAAAAATAAAACCTGAAAAGCAAGTCTCAAAACAGTGCTGTCTCAAGCTATTAATGGAACTGTATTTTTGCCTTATTCCTAGTATTCATTGATATTTTGTATAAAAATGTTTGGTAGGGTAGCTTTCCTTTACCACCACACCTTGTTTGATATATCTTCATGTCAGCTAATTCTTCAGATTAGCCAAGCTCCTGAGAACATTATGAAAGACAGCAACAGGATTTGATTAAAACTTAAGTGGAGGAGTAAGCGGTTTCCCTCAACTTCTCATGCCTTGTCTTTCATTGAAATTAAATAAAATTTATCAGCAAAGACTAAGCCATTACTCTGCTTGGCATGCTAGTGCATTGCTCACTTATTTGGGAACTTGCACTCAACATTTGTGCTGAAATCGTCTGGGTCTTGGGAACTTTCCTGTTCTGTGATGGCTGTGACGAAAAGAGAAAGCGCTAAAGGGGGCATTTGAAGGTGAAGCGTACAGCTTGTGTGGTGCATGCAGTACAGCAGCAGCAACAGCAGGTTCGAGAGGCGCAGCGTATTATGCTGCTGCATTAGTCCGAGAGCAGTCAAAGCTATTGGAAATTAAAAACAAATAAGACAACTATCATATGCCGAAGTTTTTGTGTGATATTGTAGACCTTGAACTAACAGGGCATGTTCTGCTACAACTCTTCAAAAGAATGTGAGAGGAAAGTCAGGTTAAAACGTTAAGTTCCTTAAATAAAATATACAACGTGCTATCCTGCGATACACTTCAGAAGCTCTGTGCATGTTATGAAAATGGCTTTTGGAATAAATTAACGAACTTCAGAATATTTTTCTCTTTTAAAACAACAAATGTATTTTCCACTGCAGTAATCTAGATTCAAGATGCCAAAGAAAAGTGAACTGAACTCTGATCCTTCTACACCTCTGCAAAATCTTTCCTTAATAAAAGCGTTCACTCAATCTGTGCACATATATTTTGACGTAAAGAAAGTTACGTGAAATATGCTGCACCCGTCATTTATTTGGCTTCAGAGCTAGTGAAAAGTTACATTGATTTTTACCCCTGCAATTCAGAATCTGAAGATAAGACTTTGATTTGTCTTATACTTAAGAACGGAAGGGCACCACTAGCATCAGCACAAAACCTGAAACATGAATTTGTGAAATATTCTCTCAATAAGAAAATATGAAACCAATAAGCTGTTACATCTAAGCTCCCGGCGACAGGAAATATCAGTCTTATACCTTCTCGGGCAGCACCCGCAGTTTGTCTCCCGCTTCACTCTGTAAGGTGGGAAGGGAAAATGCTCTTCCCTTTTGAGTAGCTTCTCTGGCGGAGTCTCCACCTCACTGGTCCATGTGTGTATCAGGAAGAACTGCAGTAGCCGCTGAAGGGCACTGGGGAAGGCTGGAGTCAAAGGAAGTTACAGCCCCTCCTCTCGAGCAGAGAGGCTGAGCCAAAGCATGAAAACGAGGAGGGCGATGAGTAACCTCCTTATTCTCTACGCCTTCTTTTTAGTTCTGGATTTCTGCCAATATATTGCCTTTGATCCCTCCTCCTCCGTAAAATTTATAGTAGGACCATATGTGTATATATACCCAACCAGGTAGTTATGGGGGAGCTGCGTCAAATAACCATCATACCATTGCACCTCACTGGGTGGTTTCCTCCACCGTCGTTTCGTTTGTTCTTGCTATGTACATTAGAATAATCTCGAGTTAGAATTTTGCATTTTTCCAGCCTGGTAATTAATGCTGCTTTTCAATTCGTCCATCGCGATTCTTTCTCGTTATGAGCTTTTACTGTCTGAAGCAGCAGTTCCATTATAGGGCAAATTTTACTGCAGCATGGTTTCCAATCTCTTCTCTGTATGTAAGTGAATAGTTAAGCAGTGCTATAGTACTGTATACTTTAATTTGGGCCTGTTTGCAGATAAGTCAGCAGCAAGGGAGGAAGAACGGGCGGAGCTGCATGCAGGGCTCTGTCCTTGGGGGACCAGGAACAGCTGCAGGTGCTGGAGTCCCCGGGGAGAGCACTGCAGTGGCTGAGGAAAGACATCTTAAAAGAAGGTAAACTGAGGGCAAGAAAGAGCCGAGCTCTGCTATTTTATGTGAGAAGATTTCAATAGAAGAAAACTGCTATGCACTGCTGTCACATTCTCAGTATGTATTTATTTATTTATTTATGCCTACTTGGCTTTGCGCCATTCGACTCAGCAGATTGCATCTACAGTCTTCGACTCTGACCTCTCATTTTCTACCCACATCAGTCTCTACATCACCATCAAAATTTGCCCCTTCCTCTTTGAGCACACTACCCAGACCCTTGTCCACACTCTTGTAACTTCATGCTTAGACTACTGCAATCTACTTCTAACAGGTCTCCCACTGAACCGCCTCTCCCCCAAATCTGTACAAAACTCTGCTGCACAACTCATCTTCTGCTAACCTCACTACGCTCACCTCACCCCCCTGCTCAAATCACGTCATCCACCTTTGCATATACATTACTTCCCCTGAAATTCGTGGGGGTTCCATTCCAGGAACACCCGAGAATTTCAAAAAATTGCAAATGCGGTTTTGAGCCTGTAAAAGGCAGGAGAGGGCAGCTGGGGTGCCAGTGGGTGTAGTAAATCATACCCAGTATGCTCTGGGGGGGGAGAGAAAAGGAGGAATCAGCTGTGCAGAAGGCTGATTCATAGACTCATTCCCTGTATTTTCTGACCAGAAGAGGCAATCAGAAAATACCATGAATAACTGAGTCCGCGAATAGCAAAGGAACACAGTAGTTCAAACTCCTATTACTAACCTATAAGTGTGTTTATTCTGCAGCCCCTCAGTATCTCTCCTCTCTTGTCTCTTATACACCTTCCTGAGAACTCTGTTCCTCAGACAAATTGCTGTTATCTGTATCCTTCTCCTCCACTTTCAATTCCAGACTTTATTCCTTTCATCTCGCCACTCCCTATGCCTGGAATAAACTACCTTCCCATGTTCAAAAGTAGGCTGAAACCCTACCATTTTGAGATAGCCACTCATAACCCTACTCTCCTCTGCTCACCACCCTAGCCGGCAGTTTGACCTAGGGTTACCATATTTGTGAAGACCAAAAAAAAGAGGACACATGGCTAAACCCCCCAGCCATGCCTCTGGCCACACCCCCAGTCTACCACTAGCTTCGCCCCTCCCCTAGGCGGTTGCCTACTGTATGCAGTCAGGGCTGTATCAAGCTATAATTGCACTTCATTCTTTCTTGCACTGCCCCACTCTCTTCCCTATGATATACTGTGGTTCTCAACCTTTTCAAGCCAAATACCCCCCTAAGCCTAACAAATACCAATCGAGTACCACCACCCAAGCTCCACCCCAGACCCCCACCCCAATAATAATAATAATAATACCAATTGTAGTGCAATTTCTTCCATCCATTTTTCATATACACACACAATATAATCTTATTAATACATAATGGTAACCACAACATTTTTTTAAAAAACCCAAAGAGCACATTGTATGCAGAGAGAATGTTAATTATCATTTATATTCAGAGAGTTTTCAAAGATGTCAAGGCAGATGACTTTAAAATATGCAATGTCACCTCAGTAACAACTATGGAAAAATGGACAAATATAGTGCAAAATATAGACAGCAGATATAAATTCTCAAAACTGACACATTTTGATCACTAAATTGAAAATAAAATCATTTTTCCTACCTTTATTGTCTGGTGATTTCATGAGTCTCTAGTTGCACTTCCTTCTGACTGTGCATTCAATATTTATTTCTTTCTTCTTCCTGCATGCTTCCTCTCCTTCAGACTTCATTCCATTCCCCAACCAACATCTCTCTCTGTCCCCCCATGAGTCCAACTTTTCTTCCTCTCTCATCCAGATCATTTTTCACTACTGCCCACAAGCCCCATGCCCATTTCTCCTTCTGCCACCCCTCTCCAACACCATGCCACATCTCTCCCTCCATCACCATGCCCAACATTCCTCCCTCTTGCATCCCCTTTAATCTATTCCTCTGTTCCCTCTCCACCACCATATCCAACATTTCTCCCTCTCGTCCTTCTATTTCCCATGCATCTCAACCTCTCTATGCCCAATTTTCCTCTTCCTTTCCCCATGTGCACCATCTCTTTCCCTCTCACTCACACACTCAGGCCCAATAACTGTCCCTTTCTATTCTCTCACTCCCTATGTCCTAAGTTAGTGCCCCACCTTCCTTCCTCCCTATGTCCCAAGTTAGTGCCCCCTTCCTCCCTCCCTTCTATATCCCGAGTTCGTGTTCCCTCTCCTTCACTGCCTTCCAGCCTTTGTCCTTCCTCCCTCCCTCCCACACTGCCATACTGAAGCCTGCTTGCCTGCCCCCAAGCTGACCCGCCACCGATTCCTCCTATCCCCAGTCCGCTGCCACCCCATGCATTTAATTAGCTCTCACCACAACTCCAGGAAGGGAAGGGCCAGGCACATGCAGTGATTGCACATCACCGGCCCACAAGCCTTCCCCCGACATCAATTATAACATCAGAGAGAAGGTCCGAGCTAGCCAATTGCTGCTTGGCTGGCCCGGACCTTCTCTCCGATGTCAGAATTGTGGGCCAGCAACATGCAATCTCCTGCACGTACCTGGCCCTTCCCTTCCTGGAATTGCAGTAGGGATAATTAAATGCGGGTGGGGAGAAGGAGGAATCTGATCAGCCGATGTACCCCCAACAGGCGGTCCGCGTACCCCTTAGGGTATGCGTACCACAGGTTGAGAAACCTGATATATCAGATTTTCAGTTGTGAGTTTTGTACTTTATTCAAAATTTAAAAATACAATCCTTTTGTTACAGATTATTATTAAATGGATGGATTTATTAGGATGAAACTCCAACAATAAACTATGGGTTCCTTTTACTAAGGTGCACTAGTATTTTAAGCACATGCATAAGATTAGCGCGCGCTAGCCAAAAAATTACTGCCTGCTTAAAAGGAGGCAGTAGCGTCTAGCGTGCACTATTCCATGTGTTAAGACCCTAACGCGCCTTTGTAAAAGTAGCCCTATATCACTCTCAAAGAGAGGAATATAGTTTATAAAGAAATATTTATATGGGGAAAGAAGCTCGCTTGATTAAAATTTAGCTGTATAATAATAATGTATTAAGTATAACATATATATTTAAAAGACCAAGATTCAAAGCATTTGCAATCAAACTAGAATTTTATTTCTTACAGAGCAGAATTAATTACAAAATCAAGTAGGTAGAGCCAGTAGGATCCTTTAAGCAAGGACGAATATGCTACACAAAATAAAATATTGCTACAATAGAATGATTAGTTTACATGGTTCAAAAGTTACTCACAATTGATAGTAGAAAAGACCACATGGCCTAGAATCTGAGCTGAGCACAATGCCTACAGGAGAGATGGGCACATGGCTATCCCCAGGAGAAAAGAGAGAGAATCCAGTGCTGTGATCCGAGGGAAAAGAGGAAGAAGGCGGAGCATGGGTCTGGCTTTATAGATGTGGGTGGATTGAAAACTGGACCCATGATGCAAGAGTCCTGGAGCAATGTTCCAGTCCCTGAGGCTGACATCGCATTCAATCACAGAGCAGTCTTGGCTTTCAAGTCCCTCTGTTGCTATTTGGATGATGTCATGATTGAATTTTCTTATTGTGTTTGAGTGGCTTAAAACAGTGTCCCAATACAGAGTATTGTTACTCCCTATTCTGCCGCTGCTGCTTTCCTTAACCAGCAGCAGCGGCAGTAAACTTCAAATCAGGGGTGTCCGCAGCTTAGCTTGTGCTCCCTCCAGCAGGTGTTTAGTTTCTGGCCGGCTCCCCTGCAGCAGTTTTTCAGTCAAAGCCATGGGTGTCGGCTCCTCACGCGATCCACGACTACATCAAAGAGAAGGCTTCAGACGCAGCCACAGATCGCGCAAAGTGTCGACGCCCGTGACTTTGAATGGAAAACCAGCTGCAGCAAGGAACCAGCCAGAAACGCTGTTGCTGCACAGGGCAGTGAAGAGAAATGTTGCTGCTGTACAGGCAAGGGGGGGGGGAGAGAAATGCTGCTGCTGCAGAGGCATAGGAAACAGAGAGTGGGGGTAAATGGACAATACTCGGACTGGAAGAGCGTCACCAGTGGGGTGCCGCAGGGCTCGGTGCTTGGACCTGTGCTCTTTAACATCTTTATAAACGATCTGGACATAGGTATGATGAGCGAAGTGATTAAATTTGCGGACGATACGAAGTTATTCAGAGTAGTGAAGACGCAGGGGGATTGCGAAGATCTGCAACGTGACATAATCAGGCCTCGAGGAATGGGCATCGACATGGCAGATGAGGTTCAACATGGATAAGTGTAAAGTGATGCATGTCAGTAACAAAAATCTCATGCACTAATACAGGATGTCCAGGGCGGTACTTGGAGAGACCTCCCAGGAAGGGACTTGGGAGTTCTTTTTTTTTTTTTTTTTTTTGAAAATATTTTTATTGAATGAACCAATCATGAGAGGTACAATCAGCAACCAAGCCAAAAGAGAATAACAGCATAGATACAATAATCAGGTATACAATACAGCTAGGCCAGAGATCAGGCATTCAAACATAGCCTTCTCATGAAAGTTCACAAATTTTCATGTTTGAAACAGAACAACAGGAAAACAAACCTCCCTCCCTCCCCCCCGCCCCAAACCCCCCCACCCCCCCTCCCCTTGCATCCCAAGGAACCGACCCAACTTAGAACGAGTCCCAGCACGCCACATAGGCCACTGATTGCCAGCTGGTGGCATCCTTCTTGCGTTGCCTCTCCAGACCGCCATCTGGACATACTAGCTCTCCATTGTTAAAACGTAGGGCACACACTACCCACCCAGTGCTGCAGAATTAGCTTCTTAACGAGCCCTAGGGCCACCAGCACAAAGCGTTGCAAAGGCGCAGAAATACCAGCCTCAGTTAGGGGATCCGTGACACCAAGCAGCAGAGTCTTGTACGACCATTCCAGGGAGCACCCCAAAACATCCTCCACCTCTTGAAGTGCACGTACCCACAGCGGTCCCACCAAAGAGCATTCCAAAAAATGATGCACTAGCGTCCCCTTGAGAGCAGGACACCGGGTACAGAAGGCATCAGGCCACAGGCCCATAGTGTATCCAACGCAGCGGGTTACATATGCCCTATGCACGATCTTAAGATGAATTTCATGTAAAGCAACGTTAGGAGTCGCCCCCGCACCATCCGCAAAGCATTGTGACAACTCATCAACTGTAACCTCTTCACCCAACTCAGAGCTCCAGCCATCTGCCATTCGGGACAGAAAAACCTCAGCAGGCCTCCAATCTCTCCCCAGTTTGTACCAAGCCGATAACGAGTTAAATTCAAGGGAGAGGGAAAGGAAAGCCCTATCCAGCGAGGAAAAGGTGGGTAACTCCCCGGACGGCAGCCGAAGCGAAGAACAATAACTACGTAGTTGTAGATAGAACAGTACGGACCCTGCATTCCACGCCCAGTGCTCCTGACATGCAAAAAAATCCGGCAGTCGCCCCGAACCCAGCTCCACAAGCTGGCCAACAAATCGGCACCCGGATCGGCTAGCCCGCACAAAGAAGACATTGTGTACCCGCAGGGAAAGCAGGATTAGCCACGAACTCCAAGAAAGGGGAGGGGCCCGACGAGCCCCCCCACTTCTCTGCGCCACCAACCCCAAGCGGTCCGCAAAGGTCGCAACAAGGAAGCACAAGCACCAGCCCCGGGTCTCAAGAAATTGAACACTGATACCGGGTCCGCCAACATGGACCAAAATCCCCGCGGGGCAAACTTAGTGGGACTTGGGAGTTCTGATCGACAAGTCGATGAAGCCATCCATGCAATGTGCGGCGGCAGCAAAAAGGGCAAACAGAATGCTAGGAATGATAAAAAAGGAGATCACGAACAGATCAGAGAAGGTTATCATGCCGCTGTACCGGGCCATAGTGCGCCCACCACCTTGAGTACCTCGACCAGCACTGGTACAGCCATACATGAAGAAGGACAGGGTACTACTCGAAAGGGTCCAGAGAAGAGCGACTAAGATGGTTAAGGGGTTTGGAGGAGCTGCCGTACAGTGAAAGATTAAAGAAACTGGGCCTCTTCTCCCTCGAACAGAGGAGATTGAGAAGGGACATGATCGAAACATTCAAGGTACTGAAGGGGATAGACTTTGTAAATAAGGACAGGTTGTTCACCAAGGTAGGGAGAACGAGAGGGCACTCTCTAAAGTTGAAAGGGGATAGATTCCGTACAAACGTAAGGAAGTTCTTCTTCACCCAGAGAGTGGTAGAAAGCTGGAATGCTCTTCCAGAGGCTGATATAGGGGAAAACTCCCTCCAGGGATTCAAAACAAAGTTAGACAAGTTCCTGCTGAACAAGAACATGCGCTGTTAGGGTCAATATGGATGTTAAAGCTGGACATTACAGAAACAAAAAAGAAAGAGGATTTACTCATTTGAACTCTGGTGCTGGAGAAGAATTCTATGCATGCTGTGGACCACAAGGTGAACTAACAAATCAATTTTGGAAGAGATTAGACTAGATATGTCACTCAAAGCCAACATGATGAAGTTACAACTATCTTACATAATGTTTGAGAAGATCGAAGGAACTAGGCAAAGACACGTTGACAACTACTATGGGGATGACAATGGAGGACCTCATTGGACTTGCACTTGATCATCTTCTTTTTTGGATCTTTAACTCAAATCCCTAGGACTTGAACTCAAGTTGATGGCACCTAACACACACACACCTTGTGTAGAGATTGATAACTTTACTTTTTGTAACATCTTTGTTTTAGGAGGAGATGAGTATATATCCACTGTATATAGGCTAGGGGCCTTGCCCAGAGCACACAGACCTTGGCTGAGCAGTTAGATGAGGCTTGGAGAGTGGAGTAGAGAATAAACACAGACAGGTTTTAAAGTAGAAAAATTCATTTTATTGCATAAAGTCAGTTCAGCACTCTGTATGGCTTCACAGTAGTTCCATTGATGGTGCAAAACAAACAAAAAAACATATCATACTCAGTTCAAACTTTACCTTTTCTACTGCTTCCGATTTAGTCAAGCAATGCAAAACCAGGTAAATCAAACAACAACCCCCCCCCAAAAAAAAAAAAAAAAAATCAAAACACAAGTTGTTTGTAGCACAAGTTCTTCACCCAGAGCATCTTGCTCCATTTCAATGTCCTCACTATCAGTAGCTAATTCAGCATTAGAAGCTTTTGCCTGGGAAATTGGAGAGTGGGCAGCTTGGGAGTTGGTGTAGGCTTCTCCTGCTTCCTAGCAGCCGCTCCCTTTTCTCCCACACTGTGCTCATTAGAACTCACACCAGCTGAGCTACCCTGTCTCATGTTAGCTACCTTTTGAGTTGCTCTCAGCTGATTACAGCTCTTCACACATGGGCTGGTTTTTCCTAGCAGTTCCAGCCCTGGTTTGTATACTTCCCACCCTAGGGTATGCTGGGACTGGTAGTTCCTGACCTTTCCCTGATGTCAGTTTCTTTTGAAAATCTGAACAGGTTCTAGGCAATTTGACAGTTTTGGAACTAGTATTTAAAGGATGTTCTTGGTGCTGCAGTGCTCTGGGCCTATCTTCAGGGACAGGTATTTCATTCCTCAAAGTCTGGCCCATATCTCTATCCCTATTTTCTGAGCACTGCAGGGGTGACATTGTAACAATATGTTAGAACTGGTTCTGTTTAAGGAGAGTGCCGCTTCATCAACTGAAAGAGTAAAGTTCAAGATTTTAGAGTTTATCATCTGGTTAAACTCTAAAATGTACTTCTTGGAGTGAGTGAGCAGACAGTCTTATACGTGCTTGTAATGGTCCCTGGCTTTAAAGTTGGCCCTGGTCCTGAGAAATAAATTCTTTATATACGCTCTTCTGCCACCATTCAAGCAGTGTTTAGGCAACTGCCTAGCACCACCACTTAACCATCTTCTTGCTCTTTATTCAAAAGAAAAGTTTCTGAGGAGGATCATAAAAAACATATTTCTTTTCTTTATAGGCAATCATATGACATGAAAAATAAAGAAACAAAGTTGCACTTATAGATACTCTCGAGATTTAAAAGCCAATAATTGCTTCCTCATCTATTCAGCATTTCTAGATACATCTGGAAAGACAAGGATCTTCTGTCCACACAAAAGGAATTTCTCTCATAGGAAAATATTTTTAATGATCATGTTTTTATCTGTTTGGAATCTTTGATCAATTAAATCTTGTGAAATTTCTAAGAATTCTGTTTAATTCAATGAATCTACCTCTTCTTTACCATTCTGTTTCTTTGATGTAGGTAAATACATATAAAGGGGCATTTTCAACAGGACATCTAAGTTCAACTTTGGATGTTTCCCACAAGTCCAAAGGTCAGGGCGTGGATACGTCCATTTTTGACGTCCAAATTTTTTCTTTTTAATGACCTATTTGGCCATCTTGGCTGTCACGATGTCCAGTCTTAGGGTGCCTAATGTTGCTCACTATTTTCGACCATAAAAATGTCCAAATTCAAAATGTCCAAATCCAGACCATTTGGACATGGGAGGGGCCAGTATTGTAATGGACTGGCCACATAGAAATGCCAAAATAGCAGTGGGACACCTTAGAGGGCACTGCTGTGAACTTCACATAAAGGGTGCCAGATGTACATCTTACCATAACCCCCTTATAATTTATGGTAAGCCCTTCAAAACTCCCCCAAAACCTATACCCACCGGTCTACCACCCTAATATGGCTGCAGATGGCCTGTATGGCAGGGTTTTGGTGACCTCACATTTTCACCATAAATGTAGTAGTTAGAGTGGATTATGGGCCTGGGTCCTCCTCTCTGTCGTCCACTATTCCACCCACTAGGCTACTTAATTCACCTGTATGCTGCTCTAGTAGGCTTTCCCATACCAGGTGCTGCTGTTCTAGAAATAGGTATGTATTGTTTCATTCAGATCTTTGGGGGCTGGGAGGGGGTCAGTGACTACTATGGGAGGGAAGGTTATCTGGTAAGGGAGTGAGGGAGTGGTCATCTGGTAAGTTTGGGTACCTTTGATGCTTCTACAACAGGTATAGCTCCAGAAATAAAATATAAGAATAGCCTTACTGGATCAGACCAATGGTCCATCTAGCCCAGCAACCTGTCTTCATTGTGGCCAATCCAGGTCACTAGTATGTGGCGAAAACCCAAATAGTAGCAACATTCAATGCTACCAGTCCAGGGCAAGCAGTGGCTTCCCCCAAGTCTGTCTCAATTGCAGACTATGGGCTTTTCCTCCATACCTTTCTTAAAACCAGCTACATTAACCACTCTTACCACAACCTGTGTCAATGCTTTCCAGAGCTTAACTATTTTCTGAGTGAAAAAATATTTCCTTGTGTTGGTTTTAAAAATATTTCCCTGTAACTTCGAGTGTCCCTTAGTCTTTATAATTTTTGACGGAATAAAAAAAATCAATTCACTTGTACCTGTTCTACACCACTCAGGATTTTGTAGATCGCCATCTTTCCCTGATCTCCCCTGGAACCTTTTTTAAAAATCAGCGTAACATCTCCAATCTTCAGGTACCACAGATGATTTTAGCGATAAGTTACAGATCACTAACAGCAGGTCAGCAATTTCATGTTTGAGTTCTTTTAGTACCCTGGGAATGTATACCATCTGGTCCGGGTGATTTAACTTGTCAATTTGGCTAAGTACATCTTCCAGATTCACCAACATTTCTTTTAGTTCCTCTGCATCAACAAACTTGAAAACTATTAATGGTTCAGGTAGATCTCTTATAACTTTTCTGTAAAGACCGAAGCAAAGAATCCATTCACTCTCTCCGTTATGGCCTTATCCTCCCTGAGTGCTCCTTTTACATCCAACAGTCCCACAGATTCCCTCACAGGTTTTCTGCTTCTGATGTACCTAGAAACATTGTTATGAATTTTTGCCTCTTTGGCAAGTTTCTCTTCATATTCTTTCTTTGCTTTCTTTATCAATGTTTTGCATTGTGCTTATGTCTCATCTTATTTTCTTCATTCGAATCCTTTTTCCATTCTTAAGATGTTTATTTTACTAATAGCCTCTTTCACTTCACCTTTTAATCACCCTGGTTCTTGTTTTCTCTTCTCTTCTTTCCACCTTTGTGGAATACATCTGGTCTTCCACAATGGTATTTTTAAATAACATCCTCACCTGGTTTACAGTCCTAACCTTTGCCACCAATCCTTGGGAAATGTTCAAGTATCACAGAAAAGCATCCACCTCGAACTTTGGATGAACAGCAGCTAAGAAGTGCTTCAAAAGTTGGCACTTAGACATCTTTTGTTTGGTAAGACATCCAAGTGCCACATTTTTTGGATGTCTTCTTTTTTTTTTAATGAGACCCATAGTAACAGTTTTCAAATTTAACACTATCAACCTCTTTAATATTTAAAATTTCCTTTAGATATTTTCTGAAAAGAAACTCAGGAGCTAGCAATCTGTTAAAGAAAATTCAAAAATCTTAAATTGAAAAATATGTTGGAAGCTAAAAATAAATTATCTAATGATCTATAAATATATAAACTGTCTTTAATTGTTGAAACACTAGCTCCTTGAATTGTAACCAACTGAGAAACTGTGTTAGAAAGATTAAGGGGTCCTTTTACTAAGGCGCGCTAGCCATTATAGCGCACGCCAAACACTAACGCGCCCATAGACTATAATGGATGTGCTAGTCTTTAGCGCACGCTAAAATGGCTAGTGTGCCTTAGTAAAAGAACCCCTAAGTTCTTACCTCAATAATCTTCTTTCTTCTAGATGTGTCAAGTGGTCTTGAACCATAGGGTTTTGCATCTGAACATGCAAATTGCTTGCAGAAAACTGTCATTCATCTTTTCAACTCTGCCTCCTTCCCAGGAAGCTGCTCAGTTCATACAAAAGCAATCAAGTAGCACTGTAATGAAAGATATAGCTGGAAAGAAGGAAATGGGGAAGAATCCCCAACAGTAAAATTCTGTTCTGCTCTGTAACAAACATTAGCAATACATTATAACATTCAAGTAGCTGCTATAAAACAGATAGAAAAACTTGTACAACCAGCACAAAGCTACTCACATGTCCCACTATCCAGCACAGATCTGAAGCAGGCTATACACTCTCGAGAGTGTTCCCTTTGTTTTATTTTTCTCTCAGCTCACCTAAAAACCAGAGATCTCTCTAGCTCCAGACTAATTCTTCAAGGCAGAAGGCAGATGAAGCCCATATACAGGGCTGGGCTTCAGGACCACTAGACACATCTACAAAAGAAGACTATCTGGCCAGATCTAAGGCTGTCAAAAAGGCAGTCAGGGAAGCCAAACTTCGAACAGAGGAAGATCTAGCACGGAACATTAAAAAAGGGGACAAATCCTTTTTCAAGTACATTAGCGACAGGAAGAGAAACAAAGATGGGATAGAATGCCTTAGGCAATCAGATGGAAACTACGCAGAATCTGATACTACCAAGGCAGAACTGCTAAACGAATACTTCTGCTCAGTATTCACCTGTGAAGCACCGGGAGCTGGTCCACAACTATAGATAAGAGACAGCCAAAATGACCCGTTTCATGATTACAAGTTTACACCCAGTAGCGTCTACCACGAACTCTCAAGACTCAAAGTAGACAAAGTCATGGGACCTGTCAATCTACACCCCAGGGTAATCAGAGAGCTGAGTGAAGTTCTGGCTGAACCACTATCCGTGCTCTTCAATCTTTCCATGCGCACAGGAAAAGTACCCCTGGACTGGAAAACAGCTAACGTAATTCCACTCCACAAAAAGGGCTGCAGAACAGAGACAGAAAATTACAGACCGGTGAGTCCATCTGATTGACTTCTTTGACTGGGTGACCAGTCATCAGGATGCCGGGGAGTCCCTGGACGTGATATATTTGGACTTCAGCAAAGCTTTTGATAGCGTTCCACACCGCAGGCTGTTGAACAAACTAAAATCGATGGGATTAGGGGATGCATTCACTACATGGATAAGGGATTGGCTAGATGGTAGGCTTCAAAGGGTGATAGTAAACGGTACCCCCTCCAAAACGTCAGCAGTGACGAGTGGAGTACTCAGGGCTCCGTCTTAGGGCCGATTCTATTCAATTTATTCATAGACGATTTGACCCAAGGGCTTAGAGGAAAAGTATCACTGTTTGCCGACTACGCCAAACTATGCAACATAGTAGACAAAAGCAGTGTGCCTGACTTTATGACGCAGGACCTACGGCAGCTGGAACAGTGGTCATCAACTTGGCAGCTAGGCTTCAATGCTAAAAAATGTAAAGTAATGCACCTAGGCAAAAAAAATCCACACAGAACTTACACACTAAATGGTGAAACCTTGACCAGGACCACGGTGGAACGGGATTTAGGAGTGATCATTAGCAATGATATGAAGGCTGCCAATCATGTGGAGAAGGCTTCGTCCAAGGCAAGACAAATGATGGGCTGCATCCGTAGGGGTTTTGTCAGCAGAAAACCTGAAGTCATAATGCCACTATACAGATCCATGGTGAGACCTCATCTCGAGTATTGTGTTCAATTCTGGAGACCACACTACCGGAAAGATGTGTTGAGAATTGAGTCGGTTCAGCGAATGGCTACCAGGATGGTCTTGGGGCTCAGGGATCTCACATATGAAGAAAGGCTAAAAAAACTGCGGATGTACTCACTGGAGGAGCGAAGAGAGAGGGGGGACATGATTGAGACCTTTAAGTATATCACGGGGCGTATAGAGGTGAAAGATGATATTTTCAGTCTTACAGGGCCCTCGGTAACCAGAGGACACTCGCTGAAAATCAGGGGAGGGAAATTTCAAGGTGATGCTAGAAAGTACTTCTTCACCGAAAGGGTGGTCGATCATTGGAACGAGCTGCCTCAGCAGGTGATTGAGGCCAACAGCGTGTCAGATTTTAAGAGAAAATGGGATATTCACGTGGGATCTATAGGGGAGTAAAAGTCGGGGAGTGGGTCATTGGTATGGGCAGACTCAATGGGCTATGGCCCTTTTCTACCGTCAATTTCTATGTTTCTATGTTTCTACAAGTTTTTCTTTGCTACTGAGAACTTAAGAAGTGTTCTTAGTTAATTTAATGATGCTGATTTCAGATCTGTAATTGAAATTCAGCTAGCATGTCAGGTTTCATAGATTCATGTTACTGATTTTTTAGACAGTTTGCCATATCGGCACAATATTGCAAATATGAACTGTGTCCTGTTAAAGAGTTTACTCTGAAAGCAAACATGAAGACGATAAGGAGACATGATACAGCATATATTTATGCTTCTCTTAACTCACACAAAAGTGATGTCAGCATGTTCAGAAATGTTTGTCACCCTCCCCTCAGCCCACCCACCCCTGTGCTTGCACTACTTAAATACCTAATTCTCATTTGCTTTGTTCCCTGCTGAATTAAGGACAAATTGTTCCACCCTGGATTATCACTGATAAGTATTTTTCTTGTCTATATATCAGTCACTTCCTATACCATCCAATCATAAGAACATAAGAAGTTGCCTCCACTGGGTCAGACCGAGGTCCATCTCGCCCAGCGGTCCGCTCCCGCGGCGGCCCATCAGGTCTGCGACCTGTGAAGTGGTTTCTGTCCACTTCTATAACCTACCTCAAGTTCTATCTGTACCCCTCTATCCCTTTATCCACCAGGAACCTATCCAAACCCTTCTTGAATCCCTGTACAGAGTTCTGGCCTATCACTTCCTCCGGAAGCGCGTTCCATGTGTCTACCACCCTCTGTGTAAAAAATAATTTTCTAGCATTTGTTCTAAACCTGTCCCCTTTCAATTTCTCCGAGTGACCCCTAGTGCTTGTGGCTCCTCTCAGTTTGAAGAATCTGTCCTTATTTACTCTCTCTATGCCCTTAAGGATTTTGAAGGTTTCTATCATGTCCCCTCTAAGTCTCCTCTTCTCCAGGGAGAACAGCCCCAGCATTTTTAACCTGTCAGCGTATGGAAAATTTTCCATACCTTTTATCAGCTTAGTCGCCCTCCTCTGCACTCCCTCGAGTACCGCCATGTCCTTCTTGAGGTACGGCGACCAGTATTGAACACAGTATTCCAGGTGTGGGCGCACCATTGCGCGATACAGCGGCATGATGACTTCCTTCGTCCGGGTTGTGATACCCTTTTTGATGATGCCCAGCATTCTGTTTGCTTTCTTGGAGGCTGTCGCACATTGCACCGATGGTTTCAGTGATGAGTCGACCATCACCCCCAGGTCCCTTTCCAGGTTACTCACCCCTAGCAGTGTTCCCCCCATTTTGTAGTTGAACATCGGGTTCTTTTTTCCTACATGCATGACCTTGCATTTCTCTACGTTAAAACTCATTTGCCACTTTTTTGCCCAGTCTTCCAGTCTCGTTAGATCCCTTTGTAGGTCTTCGCAGTCTTCCGTGTTTCTAACCCTGCTGCAGAGTTTGGTGTCATCAGCAAATTTGATAACCTCACATTTTGTCCCCGTCTCCAGATCGTTAATAAATATATTGAATAGTAGAGGTCCCAGCACCGACCCCTGCGGAACTCTGCTCGTGACCCATTGCCAATCTGAGTATTGGCCCTTGACTCCAACCCTCTGTTTCCTGCCCGCTAGCCAGTGTTTGATCCATCGGTAGATATCCCCTTGCACCCCGTGGTTCCACAGTTTTTTAAGTAGCCGTTCGTGAGGTACCTTGTCGAAGGCTTTTTGGAAGTCAAGGTAAATGATGTCTATGGATTCACCCTTATCCATCTGACTGTTTATTCCCTCAAAGAAGTACAGCAAGTTCATGAGGCACGACCTTCCCTTGCAGAAGCCATGCTGGCTCGCCTTCAGTTGTCCATTGTTTTCTATGTGTTCGCAGATTGTGTCCTTTACCATTGCTTCCATCATCTTTCCAGGAACCGAGGTCAAGCTCACAGGCCTGTAGTTTCCCGGTTCACCCCTTGATCCCTTCTTAAAGATGGGCGTGACATTTGCTATTTTCCAGTCCTCTGGGATCTCCCCAGTTTTTAGGGAGAGGTTACATATTTGGCGAAGTGTCTCTGCTATTTCGTTTCTCAGTTCTTTTAGTACCCTTGGGTGGATGCCGTCCGGGCCTGGTGATTTGTCGCTCTTTAGTCTGTCTATCTGTCTGTGGACATCCTCTATGCTTACCTCTAGTTGTACCAGCCTTTCGTTGTGTTCTCCGTTTATAATCACCTCGGGTTCTGGGATATTGGATGTGTCCTCTCTGGTGAAGACCGACGAGAAGAATTTGTTTAACCTTTCAGCTATCTCTTTTTCCTCCTTTATCGCTCCTTTCCTGTCTCCGTCGTCCAGTGGTCCCACTTCCTCTCTGGCTGGTTGTTTCCCTTTCACATACCTGAAGAAGGGTTTGAAGTTTCTTGCTTCTCCTGCTAGTCTTTCCTCATATTCTCTCTTTGCCTTCCTGACCTCTCTATGACATTCTTTCTGGTGTCTTTTGTGCTCTTCCTGGTTTTCCTTTGTTGGATCCTTTTTCCATTTCTTGAAGGATGATTTCTTGTCACTTATCTCCTTTTTAACCGCAGATGTTATCCATGCTGGGTTTCTAGTTCGATTTTTTTTTTTTTTTTCACCCTTTCCTAAACCTTGGGACGCACAGGTCTTGTGCCTCGAGCACTATGCCTTTAAGCAGTGTCCAGGCTTCCTGTACGGTCTTTACCTTCCCTGAGTTGCTGCTGAGCTTTTTTCCTACCATTTTCCTCATGTCCTTGTAGTTTCCCTTTCTGAAGTTGAGTGCTGTCGTTTTGGTTCTTTTCACCTTTGATGTTCCCATGTTTAATTTGTACTGGATCATGTTGTGATCACTGTTCCCTAATGGTGCTATTACCACCACTTCCTTTGCGGGTCCTTCTAGCCCGTTGAGGATTAGGTCTAGAGTGGCATCCCCTCGCGTTGGTTCTGTGACCAGCTGCTCCATGAAACAGTCCCTTATCGCCTCTAGGAATTTAGTTTCTCTCGTGCAGTTTGAGTGCCCAATGTCCCAGTCTATTCCCAGATAGTTGAAATCCCCCATAACTACCACCCTTCCACTTTTGCACACCTGCCTCAGTTCAGCCTCCAGTTCCAGGTCGTTTGCTTCTGACTGTCCTGGTGGGCGATAGTACAATCCCAATTTGATGTCAGCTCCTTCCCCTCCTGTTAACTTAACCCATAGTGACTCCAGACTGTCTGCCCTTGTTGTTGTTTCTGTTCTGGATGAAGAAATGGAGTCCTTTATATACAGTGCTATTCCTCCCCCCTTTTTGTGTGCTCTGTCCTTCCTGTAGAGTTTATACCCTGGAAGGGCCACATCCCATTTGTTGTCCTCTATCCACCATGTCTCTGTGATTCCTATTATGTCTATGTCCTTATTTCCGGCTATAACTTCTAGCTCCCCCATTTTAGTCCTTAGGCTCCTAGCATTTGTATATAGGCAATTTAAGTCCCAGTTTGTTACCTTTTCTTTTGGATCTACTCTTGATTTGTTGCTCCTGCTGGTCTCCTCACGTGTTGCCTCCTGTGGTGTGTCTATCTCGTCCTCTGCCCGCTTTTTTGTTCTTTGATAGCCCTCTGGGTCCTGCTGTTTCCTCCTTGTCTTGCTCTTTATTTCTAGTTGCCTCTCGGGTCCCTGTGCTGCATCTTTGGGTTTATGTCCATAAAGTCCACTATCGCCATTTCCTGTTTCAGTATCCTTGCTTGATACTGTGGTCCGATGTGTCGAGGTCAGATCGACTATCGGCTTTCCCCTTGTTATCAGTTTAAAGTCATGTCTATGCAGGTCTGGATGTTACGTGCCAGCATCCTCGTCCCAGCCGTGCTCAAATGCAGTCCGTCTCTCCTGTAGAGCTTGTTTTTCCCCAGGAAGGTTGACCAGTTCCGTACAAAGAGGAAACCTTCCTTGTCACACCATCGCCTCAGCCATCCATTTGTTGCTTGCAGCTCGGTCTGCCTCTTCGCATCTGCTCTTGGTACTGGCAGGATCTCTGAAAAGGCTATCCTCCCTGTTCTCAGCTTCAGCTTCCTCCCCAGGATCTTAAACTGCTCGGTCAGTGTAGTCATGTTGAAATTCCTTCTGCTGACGTCATTTGTTCCGACGTGGATTATCACTGCTGTATCCTCTGTCTCAGCTCCCTCCATGATACTCTCGATTCTGTCGGAGATGTCCTTTGTCCTCGCCCCTGGGAAACATGTCACTAGGCGATCCGCTCTGCCTCCTGCTATGTGACTGTCCACCTCTCTCAGGATTGAATCTCCCACCACGATAGCAGATTTTCCTTTCCTCAGCTTCCTCCTGGGCCTCAGGTCTGTGTCGATGATTGGATCCTCCAATCCTTCCATCTCCTGTTGGTTCCTCCGCAAGGTTCCTCTCCCTCGGCTCCTGGTGGGTCCTGGTGGCTCCTGGCGGGTCCTGTCCTCCTTCCGTTTGTTCCCTTCTGAAGAGTGGGTGATCCTGTGTTTCTACCATCTTGCAGGCCTCCTCGATGAATCTTTCGAGCTCTCTGACCTGTTCGTGGATGTGGTTTTCTCTGGTGGTGTCCTCAGCTGGTTCAAAATCCCTTGGTTCCTCTATGGAGCGGAGTCCCTCTAGCTCCTGTACTTTGATCTGCAGTCTTCCGACCTCCTTTTTTAGGCTAGCCAGTTCCTGACATCGACTGCATATGTATGCCTGCCTCCCGGAAGGGAGGTAGTCATACATGTGACAATCAATACAGTATACTGGAAAGCTTCGCTGGCCTTCTGCTGCCTCCATTTTTCCTTCCCTGTGACTTGAAGTTGGTGCGCAGGAGTGTGCCCGATGTGTCTCTAGGTGGAGAAGTAAAGAGAGAAACAAAAATGAGTATAGAGTATAGAGAAAGGGTGTATATATATATAAATATATATATATATATATATATATATATATAAATTTGTTTTTTTTTTTTTTATTGAAGAAGGTTGAAGAAGATTGAAGGTTGAATTGAATTTGCTGTTGAGCAGCCTGGACTCCTGGCTCCTTCTCTCGGCTCCTTCGCAAAGGCGCCCTCGCTAAGGCGAGCGCCATTGCTCGCCCCCTTTTAAGGGGGAGTCTGGGCTTGCCGACGCTGCTATGACGCTGGGGGGTGGGCGGAGCTTCCTCTCGCCGCTACCCCACGCTGTCCGCCTGCCTTCCGACTTGCCTGCCCTCGCCCACGCTGCTCCTCTCTCCTCTCCGCTCGCCTCCCGGTGCCTACAACCACCCGCACCAGCTAGCTGCAGAAAAGAAAAATGAAGAAACGAAGCCTCCCAGGCTCAGCCTTTTCCTCCCTTTTAAGGGGGAGTCTGGGCTTGCCGACGCTGCTGTGACGCTGGGGGGTGGGCGGAGCTTCCTCTCACCGCTACCCCACGCTGTCCGCTTGCCTTCCGACTTGCCTGCCCTCGCCCATGCTGCTCCTCTCTCCTCTCCGCTCGCCTCCCGGTGCCTACAACCACCCGCACCAGCTAGCTGCAGATGACCTTTATTCAGTGCAATCACTGTGGTGCTTTAGTTCCAAGGTGTACTATCTGGACACTTAGGGCTTGCCCCCATCTGTCTTCAGCTTTCTAGTTAATTAAGGAGGATCTCAGAAATCTTAAGCAGGAATTGAATGCAATCAAAGTGTTTGGTTGAAATAACCATCTACTCAGGCTTTCTACCTGCCTCCTAATACTTCCATATATTCCTCAGTTCTTAATTCTATTTCTGGAGTGTTCAGGAAAGAAATCTCTCACACAAGTGTGGTTAAAAATAGTCAAAGCTTTGAGAAGCATTTCTGCATCTACCAACATAATGCGAGGTCAGAAAGGCTTCCCCAATATATGTAACTGGCCATTTTATTGACATCATTAATTAATTCATTATTATTCATACATAGTTGGTACATCTTCCAATCACAATCCATTTACAAATTGAAGTCACATGTTTTCTGAATTTTACTTTGCTAGTAATTTCCTTAGCAACAGTGACTTAACTCATCACATGCTAACTCATCAATATTTGCCCTAACTATGTAAGTGGAAGAATCTATATTCTTATAAACAGATGTGTTTTCCTCTCTAAACCGTTTAAACCAGTGTTTTTCACCCTTTTTACACCCGTGGACCGGCAGAAATAAAAGAATTATTTTGTGGACCGGCAAACTACTAGGACTAAAATTTAAAAACCCCATTTCCGTCCCATCTCCGCGAGCTCGGTCACCTCAGTAACTATAGAAAAATAGACAAATATAGTGCAAAATATAAACAGCAGATATAAATTCTCAAAACTGACAAGTTTTGATCACTAAATTGAAAATAAAATAATTTTTCTTACCTTTGCTGTCTGGTTATTTCATGAGTCTCTGGTTGCATTTCCTTTTGTCTGTGTATCCTTTCTTTTATTTATTTCTTTCTGCACTCAGGCCCAAGAATTGTCCCTTTCTATTCCCTCCCTCTTTCCTTCCTATGTCATTAGTGCCCCCTTCCCATGTCTTTAGTGCCCCCAGTGCCTCCTTCCCATGTCCTTAGTGCCCCCAGTGTGTCCCCCCTGAAAAATTCTTATAATGTATATTGTAAATTTCGATGTATTTTTTGTAATTTGTGACCTTTTCCTAACAGGTCCTCTCGGAAATGTCTTAGCGTACTGTACATTTTATATTTTCGCATTCTTAAAGTTGATGTACTCTGTATTTCTTCTGACTATCTTCATATTGTAACTCGCTGAATGTCCAGCTCTCTTGAATGTAAACCGCCTAGAAGTCGCAAGATTGTGCCGGTATAGAAAAATAAAGTTATTATTATTATTAGTGCCCCTTCCTGTCTTTAGTGTCCCCCAGTGCCTCCTTCCCATGTCCTCTCACTGCCTTCCACACTTTGTCCCACCCTCACCCCCAAAGCCAGCCTGCCTGCCTGTCTACCTCTCTTCCTCCCTCCCTGGCCAAAGCCAGCCTGCTTGCCTGCCTACCACCTTCCCTCCCTGTCCCGCAAAAAAAAAAGCCTCCCTCCTTCCTTTCCCCTGCTCTTACTGCCCCGCCGCTGCTGCTAAATCCAACAGGAAGTCTTCTTTCTGACGTCAATTATGACATCGGAGAGGACATTTTGGCCAGCCAGGCAGCGATTGGCTGGCCCAGAACGTCCTCACCGACGTCAGAATTGATGTCGGAAAGAAGACTTCCTGTCGGCTTTAGCAGTAGTGGCAGGGCGGTAAGAGAAGGGGACCCGGGGAAACGAAGGAGGGAGGGACAGGAAATGATCGCCTGTCCCATTGTTCCCGAGCACAGCTTCGGGACGCTGACTGGCAGCCGAAGGACAGTGGTCTAAACAACTACTGGAAGAAAAATATGTTTACCAGAAACTGTCTCATTTGCTAAACAATACATTTCTGCAACCACTTGGTTATAGTCACATGATTTCCCCTAACTCCTCAAGTGACAAATATGTCAGTGTGACTTTTAGCTTATTTGCAGGGGCCTGCTATGTTATGGCTCCAGTATCTTGTTTCAGGCATTAAACAATAATATTTTGTTCCATGAAGGAAAAATATGTACTCTGCGAATTCTGTTGTTTATACTTTGCTGTGTGTGAAGGATTTGTATTATTTAACTATAATATTAGTGTCTTTCAGAGCCCTAACTAAAAGTGTATCTAATACATATTAGTTATGGGGCCATATTAGTTATGACACCCCCCTTTATATTCTGCACAATACAATTCTCCTCATCAAAAGCAACTTTTATCACTCTACAGAAACATACCAACAGTCTCTAGCCTTCTAATATTAAGGGGGCGCTCAGAAATCTTAAATAGGAATTGAATGCAATCAAAGCAACTTCTATCACTCCACAGAACCATTGCCAGCACTGCCTCAAAGAGTAATGCTATCAAGGAATAAATGGATCACAGTAGGGTCAGGCAGACTGCGACAAGTGACACAGAAACATACACCCTCACAATTGTACCTACAGAATTCCTTTCCTCCATTAGAGCATTGCAGTGCTCAAGAAAGAACTGATATCGAATTGGAACCAGCGAAGGTAACTTATGAAGAAAAGCACTCACATAGGAAGAGTAAGAAACCTCAAGCCAATAAAGTATTGCTTTTAGAGGATTCTATCATCAGAGGCATTGACATTGAAACACAAGACAAATAGTGAAGTGTCTCCCAGGATCCTTGGCTACTAGGAGTAATTAAGGAAGAAACTAAGAAGTCTAAAGCTGTTATCCATCTGGGAACAAATGACCTAGCTAACAGCTCCACACTTGCAGCTCAGAAAGCCTTTCAGGAGCTCGGTGAGGGCTTGAAACCTTTTGTAAAGACTGTAACTTTTTCAGCATATGGAAAGGGAGAGCAAATAATTAAAAACACAGAGGACTTCAATAGGTGGCTCAAAGCCTGGTGTCATTAAGAAAGGCTTTAAGTACATAGGAGAATAGGGAAATACATGGAAGGAGAAATTTAGACAATGTTTCTAGACATTTAAACTAGAAGGTGGGGGTGGCATATGTATGAAAGACAAGATGTGATGGTAGTAAAGATTGCAACACAAACAATATTAGCAACTCACTTCTTAGCATTGCAACAGGATGTGAAACGATACAAAAAACTGTACAAAAAAGGAGATTACAGCTGAAAAATAGCTGGAAAGCGATGGCTACAAATACTCACAGTCTAAGCAACAAAGTTCATGATCTGCAAGCCCTGATATTAGAGGGAGACCTGGATATTGTTGCTATTACAGAGACATGGTTCAGTGAATCCCATGGATGGGATACAAATATACCGGGATATAATCTTTTTAGAAAGGACAAAGATGATCAAAAAAGGTGGAGGAGTAGCTCTCCATGTAAAGATCGATATCGAAGTGATTGAAATGCAAGGGACCTGGGGAGAAGAAGAAGTGATATGGATCGCTCTGAAAAGAGAAGATGGAACTTCTATCTAAGGGGGTGTTGTCTACAGACCTCCTACTCAATCACAGTAAATTGATAAAGATCCAATTGTGGATATCCAAAAGTTTGGAAAGAAAGAGGAGGTGCTGCTGTTGGGAGATTTCAACCTGCCATCTGCGGAATGGAACGCTCCGTCTGCAGAATTGGAAAGGAATAGGAAGATTGTGGATGCCTTTAAAGAGGCTCTGCTCAGACAAATAGTGATAGAACCCACGAGTGAAATGGCAATATTGGATCTGGTCCTCACAATTGGAGAGAGTATATCTAATGTACAAGTAGGTGCTCACCTGGGAAGCAACGATCATCAAACGGTTTGGTTTGATATAATGGCTAAAGTGGAGGGCGGCCGCACAATACTAAAAGTCCGAGATTTCAAACGTACAGACTTTATAAAACGAGAGAGTACCTGAAGAAAGAGCTGTTAGGATGGGAGGCCATAAGAGAAGTGGAAAAACAGCGGTCTAAACTGAAAGCAGCTATAAAAATGGCCACAGAACTTTATGTGAAGAAAATTAATAAAAACAAGAGAAAAAGGAAACCGACATGATTCTCCAAACTAGTGGCAGAGAAAATAAAGGCAAAAGAGTTGGCATTCCTGAAATATATATAAAAACCCAAGAAGAGTGCAGAAAGGACTACCGGGTGAAACTGAAAGAAGCCAAGAGGGAGATACATCTGGCGAAAGTGCAGGCGGAAGAACAAATGGCAAAAAATGTAAAAAAGGGAGACAAAATTTTTTTCATATATATCAGTGAAAGGAGGAAGATGAAAAATGGAATTGCTAAACTAAAAGATGCTAGGAATTGATATGTGGAAAGTGATGAGGAAAAAGCAAACATGCTAAAAAATACTTCTGCTCTGTGTTCATGGAAGAAAATCCTGGAGAAAGACCAAGATTGTCTGGCAAAGTTACACAGGAAAATGGAATAGATTCTGCGCCGTTCATGGAGGAAAGTGTTTATGAACAACTTGAAAAACTGAAGGTGGACAAAGCAACCAGATAGGATCCATCCCCAGGATACTGAGGGAGCTCAGAGAGGTTTTGGTGGGTCCTATTAAAGACTTGTTCAACAAATCTCTGGAGACGGGAGTGGTTCCTGGGAACTGGAGAAGAGTGGATGTGGTCCCTATTCACAAAAGTGGTCACAGGGACGAAGCGGGAACTACAGGCCAGTAAGCCTCACTTCGGTTGTTGGAAAATATTGAAGAACTAAGGCCAGTACTGGGCAGATTTGCATGGTCTATGTCTGTATATGGCCGTTTGGTGGAGGATGGGTTGGGGAGGGCTTCAATGGCTAAGAGGGTGTAGATGGACTGGAGTGAGCTTTGACAGAGACTTCAGTAGTTGGAATCTAAGAACAGTACCGGGCAGAGCTTTGGATTTTTGCCCAGAAATAGCTAAGAAGAAGAAGAAGAAAAAAAAACCAACAAATTTTTAGATTGAATCAGACTGGATAGACCATTGGGCAGACTGGAAGGACCATTCAGGTCTTTATCTGACGTCATCTACTGTTACACTTGTACTGAACATTTGTCTCTCTTTGCAAGAACAAACAATAGTCTCCCCTCATATTGGGATTGATATCATTTTTCCCCATGCTCATCGCTGACATCACCAAGGTTGGGTGGGAAGAAGTCAAGGTGTGAATGTAAGAAGTGCATTTTAAGTGACAATCTGGCACCCATTAGCTGATATGCTGTCAGCATGTTCTCTACAAGCTCAGCATAATTTTCCGATCTGTGATTAGCAAGAAAATTCTGAACAACCAGCACAAATGCTTCCCATGCTGCTGATTCAGCTGGGTTCAGCTTCTGTTTGAACGCATCATCAAGTATCAGTTCTTGGATTTCAGGTCCAACAAAAACACCTTCTTTAATTTTTGCTTCACTTTTCTTGAAACTAAATGCTGAATCACATCACCATTTCTGTCCATTAGCTTGATAAAATTTTTCAGCATACTGTGCTAATCCGGAGCAGCATACATGAGATGCCCACGCTTTATCTCGACCGCCAACTTTACAGCCAAAATAATGCTTGTATGCACTTTGAAGTCTGGCAACCCATGAGGAGGTTGGCAGGGGCGCCAAACCACGAGGAAAACCAGCGGAAAAGGCAAACAACCAGGACTTAAATTGCCTATACACTAATGCTAGGAGCCTAAGAGCCAAAATGGGAGAACTAGAAGTCATAGCCAATACAAAGGACCTGGACATAATAGGAGTCACAGAAACGTGGTGGACTGACGACAACAAATGGGATGTGGCCATACCAGGGTACAAACTCTACAGGAGGGACAGGACACACAAGAAGGGTGGAGGAATAGCGCTTTATATAAAGGACTCCATACCTTCAACCAGGATAGAAACAACAGTAAGGGCGGACGACTTGGAATCACTATGGATTAAGCTACCTGGAGGAGCTGGAGCAGACATAAAAATGGGCCTGTACTATCGCCCACCTGGACAAACGGAAGCACTCGACCAGGACCTGGAGGCTGAGCTGAGGCAGATATGCAAAAGCGGAAGCGTGATGGTGATGGGAGACTTCAACTACCCTGGGATAGACTGGAGTATTGGACACTCAAACTGCACAAGGGAGACCAAATTCCTGGAAACCACGAGGGACTGTTTCATGGAACAGCTGGTCACGGAACCAACACGGGGGGATGCAACTCTCGACCTAATCCTCAATGGGCTAGGGGGACCTGCAAAGGAGGTGGCGGTGCTAGAACCCCTAGGAAACAGCGATCACAACATGATCCAGTGCAAGCTGGAAATTGGACCATCAAAGGTGAAAAGATCCACAGCGACAGCACTCAACTTCAAAAAAGGGAACTACGATGGCATGAGGAAACTGGTGGGAAAGAAACTCAATGGTAGCGAAAGGAAGATGGAGTCTGTAGAAAAAGCCTGGTCCCTACTCAAGGGCACGGTGCAAGAGGCACAGAACCTGTACATCCCCAGATTCAGGAAGGGGTGCAAAAAAAACCGAACAAAAAACCCAGCGTGGATAACAACTGCAGTGAAAAAGGCGATAAGTGACAAGAAAACATCGTTCAAAAAATGGAAAAAGGACCAAACAAAGGACAACCAAATGGAACACAAAGAACACCAAAGGAAGTGTCACCGTGTGGTTAAAAAAGCTAAAAGGGAATATGAGGAGAGACTGGCGGGGGAAGCAACAAACTTCAAATCGTTCTTCAGATATGTGAAGGGGAAGCAACCGGCAAGGGAAGAAGTGGGGCCATTGGATGATGGAGACAAAAAAGGAGTGGTAAAAGAGGAAAAAGAGATAGCAGACAGGTTAAATAAGTTCTTCACGTCAGTCTTCACGAGGGAGGATACATCCAATATTCCGGAACCGGAGGACATCGTAAATGGGGATCGGGATGAAAAGCTGGTCCAACTAGAGGTAAGCCAAGAGGATGTCCTCAGGCAGATAGACAGACTAAAGAGTGACAAATCGCCAGGTCCGGACGGCATTCACCCAAGGGTACTAAAGGAACTAAGGAACGTAATAGCAGAGCCACTTCGCCAAATATGTAACCTATCCTTAAAGACTGGAGAGATCCCGGAGGATTGGAAAATTGCAAATGTCACGCCCATCTTCAAGAAGGGTTCAAGGGGGGACCCAGGGAACTACAGGCCGGTGAGCTTGACCTCGGTCCCGGGAAAAATGATGGAAGCACTGATTAAGGACAGTATCTGTGAACACATAGAAAACAATGGACAGCTAAAGACGAGCCAGCACGGCTTCTGCAAGGGTAGGTCATGCCTCACAAACTTATTGTACTTCTTTGAGGGAGTAAATAGACAGGTGGATAAAGGAGAATCCATTGACATCATTTACCTTGACTTTCAAAAAGCCTTTGACAAGGTACCGCACGAAAGATTGCTTAAAAAACTGTGGAGACACGGGGTGCAAGGGGAGGTCCACCGATGGATCAAAAACTGGCTGGCAGACAGGAAACAGAGGGTTGGAGTGAAGGGCCATTACTCAGACTGGCATGGGGTCACGAGCGGAGTTCCGCAGGGGTCGGTGCTGGGACCGCTCCTGTTCAATATATTTATTAATGACCTGGAGGCGGGAACAAATTGCGAAGTTATTAAATTTGCGGATGACACCAAACTCTACCGCAGGGTTGAAACCATGGAAGACTGCGAAGATCTGCAAAGGGACCTAACGACGCTAGAAGAATGGGCCAAAAAATGGCAAATGAACTTTAATGTAGGGAAATGCAAGGTCATGCATGTAGGGAAAAAGAACCCGATGTTCAGCTACAAAATGGGAGGATCACTGCTAGGGGTAAGTAACCTTGAAAGAGACCTGGGAGTGATGGTGGACACGTCTTTAAAGGCGTCGGCACAGTGCGCCACAGCCTCAAGAAAAGCAAACAAAATGTTGGGTATCATTAAGAAGGGTATCACGACCAGGACAAAGGAGGTCATCCTGCCACTGTATCGTGCAATGGTGCGACCGCATCTGGAGTACTGTGTCCAATATTGGTCGCCGTACCTCAAAAAGGACATGGCGGTACTTGAGGGAGTCCAGAGAAGAGCAACTAAACTGATAAGAGGTATGGAAAACCTCTCATATACTGACAGACTGAAAAAGCTGGGGCTGTTCTCCCTGGAAAAGCGGAGACTTAGAGGAGACATGATAGAAACCTTCAAGATCCTGAAGGGTATAGAAAAAGTAGACAGGGACAGATTTTTCAGATTACGGGGAACCACAAGTACAAGGGGGCACTCGGAAAAATTAAAAGGAGACAGGTTTAAAACAAATGCCAGAAAGTTCTTTTTCACCCAGAGGGTGGTGGACACATGGAACGCGCTCCCGGAGGCTGTGATAGGCCGGAGCACGTTACAAGGCTTCAAAGAAGGTTTGGATAGGTTCCTAGAGGATAAAGGAATTGAAGGGTACAGATAAGAGTAGCGGTAGGTTATAGGGATAGTCTGGGACCATTGCTCAGGCAATGGGCCTGATGGGCCGCCGCGGGAGCGGACCGCTGGGCGAGATGGACCTCTGGTCTGCCTCAGCGGAGGCAACTTCTTATGTTCTTATGTTCTTATGTCTGCTGGACAGATTCTTTCACTGATCTTGTGCAGTAAATTGTCTGCAGACATAACACAAATTATCAGGATGGTTAACACAACCTTGTCTGTTCATAATAATTATATCTTAGACAAAAACAAATAAAATATAAAAATTCAAAGGTAGAAAAAGCAGCACAATCACTTTTTAGTATAAACTTTCATATTACTGGTATATGTGATCGATGAGCTGTCCTAAAATGCAATATTGTGTTACAGAAACAGTAAAATACCGATGCTTCACGGTAGCATTATTGACGAAAATGATATAAACACAAATTTATGTATAACTTAAAAACAGGATGTGATAGACAAAACCTGTTTTCAGATTTAGAGTCAGTATGTGGCCCTTGTCAAGGTACAGGTGACAGAACTCCAGTAGCAAAATACTTGTTGACCAGTGTGAGGTAAGAACCTAATCTTATAGTGCAATGTGTCTAGTGGTCCTGAATCATAGGGATGTACCAATGCAGTCCCCAGAGTGCAGTCTATGGTGGGCTCACTGAGTCTGCTTTCAGAATGGAGTATCCAAAAGTGGTGTATTTTCTAGCTGCTACATTCACCCTATAGAGCCAGGTAAAGGCATGTAGCTGCTAGTTCTTCAAGTTTCAAGTTTATTATAACATTTGATTAATCACTTATTCCGAATTCTAAGCGATGTACAAAGTAATAAAATTACAAAAGTACAAAATAAGGGGAGACAAACTTCAAAGAAATGTATCATAGCTACTGATACATAATAATGATTAAAATTACAAATATAAACAACAAGTTTCGTAGCTACTAATACATAATAAATTAAGATAGACATACATTGATAAAAAAAGAAACAAGAGGAAAACTCGGGATGAAATACAATTTAGATATAAAAGTAGAACAATTCAGGGAGAAATTTTTCGATTCGATTTGGCCTATTGAATCAATTATTCAATTCTCTTTTCCCGCACAATCAGTTGTCTTTTTCAAACTTCCTGGCAGGTTTATTTTGTATCCCTTAATACACTATTGGGTAATACTGAATCAAATGGATGTCCCTAAAGAGGTTTATTTTGTAGCCTCTTCACTCACCCCCCACCCCCCTTTGCCCTCTTCAACCCCATGCCAGCACTATGGTGTAAACAAAATAAACAGAAATTACTTTTCCTCCCTTTGTTAGATCCTAGCTCATGAGCTCATGCTTGCTGTCTAACACCAGCTCTGGCAGCATACACATTTCAAATCTGACATATTGTAATCACAAAGTAGAAAATTATTTTTTCTACCTTTTGTCTGTAGTCCCAGGCTCAGGTTTCTGTTTGTCTTTGTTAACTCAATCAGCAGGGTCTTCTGCCCATTTGACATTTTCTTCTTTCTCTGTGCTCACCATCCATCTTTCATATCTGTACCTTCCCTCCCACTACCATATCCAACATTTATGTTTCATTCCCACTGTTTACCATCTCTCTCTCTCTCTTCCTGCCTTGTGCCCTAGGTTGAACTTCTCTATTCCCATCCATGCAGCATCTTTCTTTTTCCCCATGCACCATTTTTCTCTGCCCTCCACCCTATGTGCAACATTTTTCTCCATGCATTTCTCCCTCGACTCCACCATATGCAGGATATCTTCCTCTCACTGCTTTCTATTTTCTCTCCCCCATGTGCAGCAACTTTCTACCCCTCCTGTCCCACTGTGCAGCAGCTTTCCATCCCTCCCAATCTCCCTGTACAGCAACTTTCCATCCCTCCCTTCCATCCCCCTGTGCATCTAATCTAATCTAAACCTTAGGTTTGTATACCGCATCATCTCTACATTCGTAAAGCTCGACACGGTTAACAAGAGTTAGAGTAGAAAGGAACTCCAGTGGAGGGAAGAGGCAAAATGAAGAGAAAATTTAGAGGACTAGAATAACCAGAGAGGAGGAGGAGTTACATTTTTGAAAATAACCATCATCTCTCTACCATTTTTGAGAATAACCATCATCTCTCTACCAACTATCTCACTGTGAGATCTGATATACCTTCGGCTCACCCAAAGCAGCAGCAGTAGCTGTGGTGGTAGCCAGCTGGCAGAGGCTGCGCTGTGAACAGGCGGCTTATGGCCTGCCCTGACAGGGCTTCCCTCTGTCACATCATTAGTGATGCAGTAGAGGGAAGGCCCTGGCAGGGCAGGCCACACGCAGCCTGTTCTCAGCTGGCCAGCCACCACTGCTTTAGGAGGCCCAGAGGTATGTCAGGTCTCAATGGGGGTGGGGGTGTTGGTCACTGAATCAGTGAGTCCAATTTTTTCTGAGAATAAATTGATTTGAATCAATTCACCAAAATTAATCGGTGAATTGATTTGAATCAGAGAATCAGGCAGCACTAAAAGCCACTCTACAGATCTCCACCCATGAAGTAACAACTCCTGTGGTGGATTGAGCTTTCAGTGTGATCAGAGGCTGCTTACCACAGCCCACATACATAGATGAAATGGCCATCTTAATCCATCTGGAAATTGAGGCTTTAGGCTCAGCCTTCCTTTTTTGGCATGACTGGTCAGAACAAAATGATCATCTGAGATGCAAAACTTATTGGTAACCTTGAGAAATACTTGCTTGACATCCAGCAAATGCAATGTCGTGTCCTTTTTCTTTGACCCCTATCAGGTGGAAAGTAGGCAAGCGGACTTCCTGATTAATGTGGAAGGCTGAGACAACTTTCAGTAAGAAGGATGGAACCATGTGTAAGGAGATCCCTGCTTCCATAATTTTGAGGAATGGATCCCTGCAACTCGGAGACTTATCTTGCTGATGCAATCACCAGCATGAACACCATCTTGACATAAGATCCAAAAGCACTCATACAGAGATTTCCTGATACCCTGCAATATGGTGTTAAGATTCCAGGAAGAGAGTTGGGGACACACAGGAGGGCACAACCAAAGAGCCCTTTAATGAACTGAGTGACATCTGGGCTCCCCTGCACTTGGAAACCGAGTGACATTCTGTTTCCCCTGTGCTTGGAACAGAAAAGCCTGCTATCTGTACTTTCAGTGATCCAACCAACAAACCCTTCTGATATCCCTCCTGCAAAAGTCCAAGACTACCAAAATTGGAGTTCAGAAGGGCTCTACATCTTCCACAGCGCACCAGCACTGAAAGGACTTCCAGGCCTTAGCATAGGCTGCCACTGTTTATTTATTTAAAATATTTATAGCCCACTTATCCAACAATTCTAGACGGGTAACAAAATAACATGCATAACAACAGTAAATAAGACATACATACAAATATTCAAAACTAAACAAATTTAAAATTAGCAAAATAAAATCTTTAAAACATGCCCACCAATCCCATTGAAAAAGTTAAAAAAAGAAGCATACACCCCCTCAGCACTTTTGCCTGTCACTGAACAAAACAGCACCCAAACGAGGCCATTTTTAGCCCTTTTCTGAACTATAGAAATGTAGGAACCTGTTTAAGTTCCAACGGTAAAGAGATCCAACACAATGAGAGCTTAACAACAGAGAAGGAAGGCACTTCCAAACACATCTTATCTAAAGAGCGGTTTCTTAGTTCTAAGCAAAGTGGTGATGACCACATCTGAATAACTCCTGCTTGTCAGGGCCACCTGCTCAAGAGCCATGCCATAAGTCCAAAGTTTTATGGATTCTAAATAAAGACAGGTCCTGTTGATATAGGCCACCACTGTCACATTGCCCAAGAAGACTCTAACTGCCTTACCTTATAGAGACTTCTCCAGTGTCTGAAGTGACTCTGAATTCCAAGTGATTTATGGATCACTTCTGCTTAGCCAGTGTCCAATCCTGAACTGGGTGTCCATTGCAAGGACCCCGCCCTCCAATCATAAAGGCTGGCATCTGTAGTTAGTATCTCCCAGGAGGAAATGTGAAGAGGCATGCCCCTGGAGAGGGTAGCCACATGTAGCCACCACTGCAGGCTGCTCTTTGCTGCTGGTAACCATGGAAGCAGTTGAGAAGAGTAATGGTCTGGCAAAAGATCAAAAAATAGAAATTGAAAAAGAAATGAAAACATTACAAGATACTTTGACTACTGAACAATATGATATACAGTTGAAAGATATTAAAACCAAAATTGAACAACATAACGAGTCAAAAAGAATAAAATCAGAAAATTTAAACAAGATGAGTGGGACTACTTAATATACAAAGTATATAATGGTCCAAGAAAAAGAAAAATGAACATACAGATAGTCAAGTACAAGTGGCAACAGCCTCGTTGAGTAGCAGCCCCCACTCCGGCAGCTCTAACTCATTATCATCTGGAAGCCTTCCATCACAGAATAAGAATTTTTTTATGGCCAGAAGCAGGGGAAGAACAGAGACAGAAGAGGCAGAGGCCCGGGCAGATCGAGAGGTCGCTAGACGAGGAGTGGTAGTGATATTTCTAACAGAATGTTACACAAGCAGAAATGTCTAATCTATCTAAAGGTCTTTCTTTTGTATCTTTTTTCAAATTTGATGATTTTCAATTTAGAATTGCCTTAGAAAAATTCAGTAGAAAGTTACAACTTAAAATGTTTTTCTTTGGAAATGAGTCACATATGGATCGGACAGTATTAAGCCCGAAATCAAGTTGGTGCCCTCCTGGTCCAGTAGACAATACCATCAAGATTTTTAAAGAATGTGTAATCAGAGAGATGTAGGAGATTAAAACTAAGGCATGAATGAGATATCACAATCTAGAAAGGGAAGAAAGAACAGCATTGAATAATTTGAAAGATGATTCCTTGATGAGAAAGAATACCATAAAGAGATAGAAAATCAAATGATGGATAAGAGAGTGTATCATAAGACCAGCCTGGATCCAACAAAGAGACTGCAGGCAAAGATAAAGAGAATAGTGAAGGAAGGTGGGGATTCTGTTTTTTTTTAACTATAAGGGATATACGATATCTTCTCAAGAGAACCCATTGTTCCAAAATTCTACACTCTCCCGAAAATTCACAAGGACAAGAAGAATCCTCCAGGCCGCCCTTCCATGTCGTTGAGGGGTTCGGTTTTAGGAACCCCTCTCATGCTTTGTGAATCACTTCTTGAGTCCTTTAGTAGAAGAAGCACCAGCCTATATTAAGGACAAGGCCATATTTTGAATATTTCTAGCAGAAATACCAGCAGATGATTTCCCATTTATTATGGTGACACTTGATGTGGTATCACTTTATACTTTGATTCCACAGAATGAGGCATTAAACATTGTTAAGCAAGTCTAGAGGAAAGAAGTAGACCGCATATCAAATTCCGAGTGGACTTTCTAATGCATCTTACAACCAATCGCCATGAAAGAAAATTATTTTCTGTATAACAACAACTTTTATATTCAACGAAGTGGAATAGCCATGGGAGCCACATTCGCTCCATCTATAGCAAATTTGTACATGGCAAAATTTGATGGACATCTGGATCAAAACTCCCCTGGTGAAGATTTATTGATTATGTGATCATGTTGTGGAAAGGCACCGAGAATATTTTGCAGTTGTTCTTTCATTGGTTGAATACGTGAATGATTACTTTAAGTTTCAAGATGGAATATTCAGGGACTGAGATTCATTTTTTTTAGATCTGACCATACATCAAGAAGAAAGAAAGTTTGTCTACAGATCTGTTCTCCAAGGAGACTGATAGGAACACTTTTCTGGCTTATAACAGTAATCACACTAAAAAGTTTAAGGATAGTTTAAAGGCTGAGAAGAAATTGCTCTAATATAAAAAAATTATAAGACACAAGGAAAAATATTGGAAAGTAAAGTATTGAGCAGGGGGCAGTCCTTAAAAAAGCTTTTAACAAGGGATAGGTATAGCACTAGGGAGTGGCTTTTATTAGCCAAAAAGAACACCAAATGACCAATCCAAACTACATCAACTAGACATAGGAAAACCCCACTCCATTCACGCACCCTCCTATCAAAAAAGTCAAACGGAAAAAAAACTATATGATGGCCCTCCATAGCCCCACAAGCAGCAACACTCGACAACCACATCTCAATCTACTGATTATGACCCAGACTACAAAACATTCAGAAAAGAAATTAAAGGACCTGGATTCCAGAACTTGGAGAGCAGCTGAGCTCTGCTCCTAACGCATCCTTTGAACATTTTTTAACAGCATTCTCTGAATTGTTCCCTGAGAAGCTGTTCTACCTAAATCTACTTAACAATGACATCTGTCAAACAAAACATTCAGAAAGAAATAAAGACCCTGGATTCAAAACTTGGAGATGCAGCCTGAGCTCCTGCTCCTAGGCATCCTTTGAACATTTTTTAAAGCATTTTGAATTGTTCCCTGAGAAGCTGCTCTACCTAAATCTACTTAACAATGACATCCTGTCAAACAAATAAAGTTGAAGTGTCTAGAGGGAAAAGCTAAAAGGCAGAAGGCAGAGCCATCTATACCTTCTAAGGATGCCCTTCTAAGGATACCTTTGGATGCCCTGGATATGATTGAGCTGATAGAGGATATAAGAAGTATCTAAAGCAATAGTTACAGCAAATACTGATCAGCTGGCTGAAATGAAGAGGAATTGGCAAACTTATCACAGAAGATGGAAGTGGCAAGCAGCAAGTGGGACAAAGTGGGACACGAATTGAAAAACTTGAAATGAAAAGGTACAATGTAATAATGATCATAAGGCTATCCAAAACTTAGAAAAAGGATGGTGGATATGGTAGAATAAGGTCAAGGTGACATAATTTAAGAATATTAGGTTTGGCTGAGGGGATTGAAGGGAAAAATACAATAGCCTTTCTGGAGGAAAACATACCAAAGATGCTCCCCATTAAATTTAAAATGTCATTTGAGATTGAAAGGGCACACAGAGTGCCAGGCAAAAGGTCTAATGGGCAGTCAGGTCCTAGACCATTGATTTTCTGTGTGCTGCATTTCCAAACATGTTTTGGAAATTTTAAAAATCTGCAAGGAAAATAGAAATTTAATTTATAAAGATTCAAAGATCCTTTTTTGTTCAGGACTTTGCAAGGGAACTGCAAACAGACGCAGACAATTTTTAGCAAGATGAACAAAATTACAGGAGTTGGGAGCAAGATATGGCCTTTATTACCCTGGGTTCATGCGAGTTACATACAAAGTTAAAGTTTTCAATTTGAGGAGCTGGAAAAGCTGTAAGGAATTTTTAAGAACAGCAAGAAACACCAATGAATTGAACTAGCTGTCCTATGAGTTGTGGAATAGAATAAGAGGATATGTCTCATAATAGAATCGGGTTTTATGAAGATGAATTTTATTTGAATTAAATAATAATAACCGTTACTTTATAACTTCCAACTGCAACGGGACAGAATTCCCGAGAACCTCATAATTATCTCAGAAAGCCTTGTGACTGGACAAAATTAGATCTATGACTTATTCTCAGCAAATGGAAGTTTAGAGTGTGCTTCCTTCTTTCCATTGGAGCATCCTCCAAATTAGAATTAGACATTCAGAAGCTGGATACGTCAGAAGAAGAGACAGGAAAAGTTTCAGGCCACTGCTAATCGAGTTCAGGATCAATGTAGATCACGGAGAGATACCCAAACAAATCATCAGGTCTTACCCTGCCCGATAACCTCACTCAGCGGGTGATTAGGCAACTGCCGGTCCAGTGCAGAAGAATACCGAACACTGGGTAATTGAGCCCCAAGATGAGTTTTTAGAGATAAGTGCAGTGATGACCAGGAAAGACTGCCTGCTAAAAACACGCTAAGTGTAGAAAACAAACAAAACTGAATTCGGGAGGAAAATCCGTACCGAGATCAACTGCAGCGCAAGCATCTGTAAGAACCAGAGGATGTGCGGCAGCCACTGAGTAAAATCAGGTTTAGGGAGACACTCCATTAATGCTACGGAGGATATACCAGCGTAGAAGAACCAGCATAACCAGTAGAAACTATTCCAGCAGAGAGGATGAGCCACTTGGCAATGAAATCCATGTTGAGAACTGCTATTAGTTTTGTCTTGAACTTTAATGGGACCTGCATCTTAGTTTCAGCAGCAGCCCTTAAAAGTTTGATTTGTGACGTCAGAGCAAGCTAACTTCGCTCTTTGTGCCTGCCCCTTGGAACCTGAGAGCTGTCATTATGATTGGCTGCGTTACTCCGTCTCTTCCTTTTCTACGTCCGGAAGTGAGGAGGTTGCAGTCAACATGAACGACACTGTGACCATCAGAACTCGCAAATTCCATGACTTCTGCAGCGCAAGCAGATGGGCATTGATGTTCTTCATCCTGGAATGGCCACCGTCCCCAAGACGAAATCCAGCACAAGCTGGCAAAGATGTACAAGACAACTCCAGATGTCATTGTTGTGTTTGGCTTCAGAACTCATTTTGGTGGTGGCAAGACAACCGGTTTCAGCATGATTTCTGATTCTTTGGACTTTGCAAAAAAAAAAACGAATCACAACATAGAATGGCCAGGCATGAGCGATAGAAAAAAAAAAAACTTCAGGAAACAACGTAAAGAACGCAAGAACAGGATGAAGAAAGTCAGGGGAACAGCAAAGGCCAATGTTGGTACTGGTAAGAAGAAGGATTAAATTTAACCTGGAACGATATCAGCTATCAAGGTTCTTTTTCTATCTTCTGGAGCCCTTCTATCCAGTATTCCCACACAGTCTATGCACATACTGACGAAAGTCAGCTTTGGGCATAAATTTTAATGAAGAATGCGGCGCTCTCGCCATCACAGAAAAAGAAGCATGCATATGGATGCGGCAGATGTTGTTCCAATCCTACATTATCACCGATCCGGACAACAAGAGAGAGAGAAATTCTATTGGTTAAAAGATTCAAGAAAAATAGAAAATCCGGAAAGAAAAAGCAGAAGTGGAACGGGTAGCATGGAATTTATTACATTACATTACATTACATTAGTGATTTATATTCCGCTTGTGCCTTTCGGTTCTAAGCGGATTACAGATTAGAGGTCCTGGACAATTCCAGGAGCATTACAGTACAAAGTGGCTAGTTACAATTGTTAGTCTGTCATTTCCAGGAGAATTTGTAAAGTAACGAGAAAGTATATACAAGGTTACTGTGATGAGTAATAGTACAATCGTGATGCTGTAGAGAGTTATACAATGTTGAAGGTGTTGCTGTGGTGGTGGTGGTGTTCATAAGAGTATTTTCTTGTGCTATAGTGAGTATTTTCTTGTGCTATAGTGAGGATAAGATGATGGGAAATGTTTTTCTGAAAAGATTGAGTTTTGATTTCTTTTTGGAATACTTTAATGTCTGTAGTTTTGATCAGTAGATTGGAAATGGTAGCTGCCTGTGTCGCCAAAGGCTGTCGTATTTGTCGTATTTGTAGAATTTGAACTGTGATCTTGCTTTTATCGGTAGCCAGTGTGAGTCTAGGTATGCGTTGGTGATGTGTTCATATTTTCCGAGGGAGTAGATGAGTCTGAGGGCCATGTTCTGAACGGTCTGTAGTTGTTTTATCATATAGTTTGGGCATGATAGGTAGAGGCTGTTGCAGTAGTCTACAATACTTAGTACAAGGGAATGTACTAAAATCTTGTATTGATCTTTATTGAAGAATTTTCTTATTTTTCTTAGGTTTCGCATTGTGAAGAATGCTTTTTGGATGATTTTGTGGATTTGAGTCTGCATTGTGCAATTTCTGTCTAGTTGTATTCCCAGAATCTTAAGTGTGCTTTGCATTGGGTACTTGATTGTGTTTAATTCAAGTTCTGTGAGGGATGGGTTTTTTTCCTTCTCTAGTAGTAGGAATTTGGTTTTATCCGAGTTTAGTTTCAGCTTAAAGTTTGACATCATTTTTTCTACCGTTTCCATTGTTATTTTCAGGCGTTCTGTGTCTAAGGGGTTTTGAATGTCAAAGGGTAGGAGGTTAGTTATGTCATCCGCGTAGCTGAAAGAAACTGTGTTTAGGGCTCTAGGATTGTGCCAAGGGATGCTATGAAGAGGTTGAATAGTATGGGCGACAGCGGTGATCCTTGAGGGACTCCACATGGGTTTGACCAGGGGTCGGACAGTTGATCTTTTTGACTTGACTCTGTATGTTCGAGTTTTTAGGAAGCCTTGGAACCAGTTAAGAACATAAGAACATAAGAAGTTGCCCCCGCTGAGTCAGACAGAGGTCCATCTTGCTCAGCGGTCCGCTCCCGCAGCGGCCCATCAGGCCTAGTGCCTGAACAGTGGTCCCTGATTAATTTTGTAACCTTACCTCTAATCCCATCCCTATAATCTACCTTTACTCTTATCTGTACCCCTCAATCCCTTTGTCTTCAAGTACCTATCCAAAGCTTCTCTGAACCCTGTAGCGTGCTCCTGTTTATCACATCCTCTGGTAGCACGTTCCCATGTATCCACCACCCTCTGTGTGAAAAAGAACTTCCTGGCGTTTGTTCTAAACCTCTCCCCTTTCAATTTCTCTGAGTGCCCCCCTTGTACTTATTGATCCCCTTAATTTGAAAAATCTGTCCCTGTCTATTTTTTCTATGCCCTTCATGATCTTGAGGTTTCTATCATGTCTCCTCTAAGTCTCCGCTTTTCCAGGGAGAAAAGCCCTAGCTTTTTCAGTCTGTCAGTATATGAGAGGTCCTCCATGCCCTTTATTAGCTTTTGTTGCTCTTCTCTGGACCCCTCTCAAGTACCTCCATGTCCTTCTTGAGGTACGGCGACCAGAACTGAACACAGTACTCCAGGTGCGGTCGCACCATAGCACGATACAGTGGCAGGATGACTTCCTTTCGTCCTGGTCGTGATACCCTTCTTAATGATACCCAACATTCTGTTTGCTTTCCTTGAGGCCGTGGCACACTGTGCCGACGCCTTCAATGTCGTGTCTACCATCACTCCCAGGTCTCTTTCAAGGTCGCTCACCCTAGCGCTGATCCCCCCATTTTTGTAAGTGAACATCGGGGGTTTTTTTCCCTATATGCATGACCTTGCATTTCCCTATGTTGAAACTCATTTGCCACTTTTTGGCCCATTTTTCCAGTGTTGTCAGATCTTTTTTGGAGATCTTCGCAGTCCTCCATGTTATTGACCTTGCGATATAGTTTGGTGTCATCCGCAAATTTAATAACCTCACATTTTGTTCCTGCTTCCAGGTCGTTAATGAATATATTGAATAGGAGCGGTCCCAGCACCGACCCCTGTGGAACTCCGCTCGTGACCGTTGTGAACATTACCTGAGATTCCTATTGCGTCTAGTATTTGGAGTAGTGTGGGATGGTCTACTAGGTCGAATGCAGCAGAAAGATCGAGTTGGATGAGGAGTAGCTTGTTTCCTTTGCTGAGGTGTTGTTGGATTATGTCTAGTAGTGATACCATGTCCACTGAAGCTAGTTTGATAATATAGATAGAAATTGATTCATTTAGAATTTTAGTCTAATTAATATAATTTAGAATATGTGTTAAATAATTATACAAGTAAATGAAGTGGGGTTGTTTTATGAATTAATAAATAAAATGTGAAAAATCTAATATACTGTTCACTTTATTCTATTCTATATTTATATCTGGGGATGTTAGAAAATCATAATTAGTTTTTGATCTGTTAGGTTCTTTTATCCTTCTTTGTTTATTCCCTATAAGAAAGAATTGTAACTTTTCCCTCCTTTCCTCTCTGTTCCATGTTTGTTTTAATTGTAAGATTCATGTTACTTTGTAAGTTTTTTTTTATTGTAACCTATTTTCTATTTATATGATTGTACATCGCTTAGCAAATTGATTAAGCGATTAATCAAATACCAATAAACTTGAACTTGAACCTTGGATGAGGGAGTTATGAAATTAAAACTACTTAGATAATTCTATAAATTGCTGTTATTTATATAAATTATCATAGTATTAATTTTAATTTTAATTTGCATTTTGGTAACTTAAGAATTAAATTAGAATCATTTTATTTATTACATGTAGTATTTAAATTTTTCTTGTATTGTTATATTCTAGGGTGGTGTTAATGAAATTTTTTTTTTTAAGGTGAAATACTTAAGATGCCTGGGGGGGTTGGGTTACTTGTCTATATGTGCGCTTTCAAGTTGTCAAATTGGGGGGGGGAGGGTGGGAGAAGGAGGGCAGGGTGATTTTATGGTAGAGGTGAGGACGTGTATTGATCAAAGGGTGTTGTTGGGTATAAATGTAACTAAGGGATATATCTTGTGGTACCATTTTTTTAATACAGCATGATTCTGAAAATAATTTTCTCTAAATGTCAATGGTCTCAATCATCCGATAAAGAGGAAAAAAACACATAACTTCTTAAAAAAACAAAATGTGGATATATACTATATACAAGAGACTCATTTATATGCCACTGAAGCAAGAAAGCTAAAAGGTGGATGGGTTAAACATTGTTTTTTTGCTCCTGCGGTGGGAAAAAAAGCTGGGGTGGCTATTTTAGTTAGTGGAAAGTATTTGGCTACATTCAAAATGATGTCTGTGGATCCCACAGGGAGATGGGTACTGTTGGAGCTTGGGGAAAGATACTCTGAAACTTGTTAATGTCTACGCACCTAATTCAAATCAAAATATATTTTTTAAAACTCTTCAGCAGTTGATTCTGCCCTGGCTGCTTCTAATTTAGTAGTAGCGGGGGACTTAAATGCAGTTATGGATCCGATATTGGATAAAAAAAAACCTAGTAAAATACTAAAATCTTTAGGGCTAGATAATTTGGTACAATCTTGTGGTTTAAAGGATATTTCGCGAATTCTTCATTTTAATGACCGGGAATTTTCTTTCTGCTCCCAGGTACATAAATCATTTTCCGAAATAGACTATATATTTGTATCAGATCATTTAATGCAACAGGTTACAAAGGCCGCCATAGATCTAATCATTTTGTCAGATCATGGTGGAATTTGGATTGAATTGAAAATGGATGAGCAAGATTATAGTAGACCTGTCTGGAGATTCAATAATGCATTGCTTGCAGATTCCAACTTTATTGGGGAATTTCAATCAAAAATTACTGAATACTTTCATCTAAAAGCCTCAGATGAAGTCTCTTTAGAAACCTTAAGGGATGCTTTTAAAGGTACTATGATAGGACAAATAATCTCATATTCAGCACACATTAGGAAACAACTTAATAAAGAATTTTCTAATTTGTAACAATATATTAAAGATTTGAATGGGACCCAACTACTCTGCAGGCCCTCCTAAAAGATAAATATAAGTACAATGAGCTTTCCTCTCAAATGGCTAGGAAAGAGCTGTTCTCTCAGCAAGCTCTGTATTATGGAAACTCAAATAAAGTGGGAAGAGTATTAGCTAATTACCTTAAAACTAAAAAAAGGAAAGTAAAAATTGTAGCTATCACAAATGAGAATGGAGAGACTCAATCTCAAATTGGAATTATCTTAAAACAATTTTTGAAATATTATAAAGCTTTGTATTCTTCCGAGCCTTATTCAACTAGAGGGTTTAGAATTTTTTTAATTAATTAAGGGACCAAAAATTCTTGAGCAAATAAAAGGAAGTCTTGAGGAGCCTATATCGTTGAAAGAATTAAAAACAGCGTTGAAGTCCCTTAGAGTTGGATCCACTCCAGGTGGTGATGTTTTCACTGTAGAGTTCTACAAATCATTTCAAAGTACTCTATTACCTCATCTATTAAATTTATATCAGGTTCAACTAACTAAAGGTTGCATTACAGGTACTATGGCAGAATCCCTAACTATTGTTTTGCCGAAGCCAAATAAAGATCCTATGTTGATTTCAAATGACAGGCCTATTTCTTTGATAAATGTAGATGGTAAACTTTTGGCTAAGTTATTGGCTTTGCCCTTGGCCAAGGGTCTCCCTTATATTATTGGTATGCACCAAACGGGGTTCGTTGCTCAAAGACATTCTTCAAATAACACTAGGCTGGCTTTTCACATGTTAAATTTAACAAAAGCCATGGATGATCCAGCCTTCTTGGTATTCCTGGATGCGGAGAAGGCCTTTGATCGGGTGGAATGGACCTTTATGTATCAAGCAATGGATTGGTTTGGTATTGGTTCAGGATTTATACAAATGATTCAAACCTTGTAAAGTTCCCCTTCTGCCAGATTATATATAAATAATACTTTTTCAGAGCGTTTCTATCTGGAGAGGGGAGTTAGACAAGGATGTCCGTTATCTCCTTTGCTGTTTGATATTGTTTTGGTACTCTTGTTATTAGCTATTCAACAGGCAAAGGAGATCCAGGGTATTCCTTACACAGGTCGGAAATACAAGGTCTCTGTTTATGCTGATGACATATTGCTTCATTTAAGGAATCCTGAAACAACCATTCCACATTTACTAGATTTGATTGAAAGATTTGGAAAATTTTCAGGATATAAAATAAATTGGAGTAAATCAGAGATTCTTCCGCTTAATGTACATTGTCAAAAAGGATTTTTGATTTATTCCCCTTTCTTTGGAAGGAAGAGGGTATAAAATATTTAGGAATTTGGATTTACAAAACGCTGGAAGAAACAATGAAAGTAAATGAAAAAATACTTTACCATCTTGACCATCACCAATCAGTTTTGCTCAATTTCTTTGGATCTTTCCTCTGCCTTCGACACTATAGATCATAGGTTACTACTATTCCGTCTTCAAGAAATAGGTTGTAACAGGTCAAATCTTGGACTGGTTCACCTCTTACTTTTCCGATAGATCATCCAAGGTCATTTTCAACAACTCTTCTTCTGAACCTTCATTCACTAAATTTGGTATGCCACAAGGTTCTATTCTGTCACCATAACTTTTCAATATCTTTTTGTCCCCTCTTTTGACAGTAGGACAATCCATCTGCTTTACCACCTTCGCATATGCCAATGATGTACAATTAATTCATCCTATCGACTTGAACAACATCGAGGACATCGTTTCCATCAATCAAAAACTCAAAAAAATTAAATCATGGTTGGATTCAAATAAGTTATCACTTAACGTTAATAAATCGAAACTAATGATCTTACCCTTTAAAGAGGGACTGACTCTTCAGGCCCCTTTGAAATTTGAATCGCTCTCAATTAAGGTATGTACCCACTCTAAAGCTTTTGGGAGTTACTCTTGACTGCAAATTCTCCCATCACAATCACATCAACACGGTGGTTCAGAAATGTTACCACCGTCTTAGAATGATACGGTCTCTAGATAAACTACTTGAACCATCATCTTTGAACACATTAATCCATTCCTTGGTTATTTCCTGTATAGACTATTGTAATGCCCTTTATAAGGGCATCACCAAAAAGGAAATAAGACGCCTTCAGATAATACAAAATACTGCTATTAAGATCATTTACGGCGCAAAGAAATTTGACCATGTCTCTCCTCTTCTAATCGATGCTCACTGGTTCCCCGTTGAACATAGAATTAGTTAAAAATTCTATTGTTAACCTTCACTACTCGTTTAAACAACCGACTAGAGTTTATTGATAGACTCCTTATTCCTTATCATCCCGCTAAATCTCTTCGCTCTACATCACAAAACCTCTTAGTCGTCCCGTCCTTGAAACTGATCAACACGCTGAGATCTAATAACTTTGCCATCATCGCACCTTCTTTATGGAATTCACTGCCCAACCATTTACGTGTGGAATCCTCGATAAAGCAATTTAAAGCAAAACTCAAAACATTCTTATATGAGGATGCTTTCGGATAAAACTGTCCTTTTTAGGGCTAAGCCAACAATAGTCCCTTTCCCAACCTGTTGTTTTAATCCTTAAGTGTGCTTAATTTTAAATATTGTAATTCAACCCTACTTTCCTAACTGTGTGTAATCTGTATATGTGTCTCATATTTAAAGTCTACTAACCTAATACCCACTTGTGTTATTTCTTTTTAAGATATATTTTTGTTAATAAGAACATAAGAAATGCCTCTGCTGGGTCAGACCCGAGGTCCATCGTGCCCAGCAGTCCGTTCACGCGGTGGCCCAGCAGGTCCAGGACCTGTGCAGTAATCTTCTATCTATACCCCTCTATCCTCTTTTCCAGTAGGAATTTGTCTAATCCTTTCTTGAACCCCAGTACGGATTAGACAAATTCCTACTGGAAAAGAGGATAGAGGGGTATAGATAGAATGCCGCTTTGAAATTTGAGTTAGTGGTATAAAAAATGTTTTAATAAACTTGAAACTTGAAACTAAAGGTTACAGAAATGTATGAACAATGGAACCCATTACATCTGTCTTAGTGGGGGAGAGTTATGTTACCACCAGTGTTGTTTCAGGGGTCTTTTTACAAAAAATTAAATAGTATTCTTACAAAATTTATTTGGCTGGGGAAAACAGCAAGAATTGCTTTAATATCCTTACAAAAGCCAATTGTGGAGGGTGGGGTAAATTTTCCAAATTTTTATAGGTATCATCAAGCTTATATAATGTGTCAGGGTATGTATTGGATCCTCTCTGAGCGCATGGAAAATCTTCCAGACTGGTTAAGGTTGGAATGGCAACTCCTGTCTCCACTGAGATTGTGTCACGTTTTGAGTATCAAGATGCCTAGGTTGTATAAGCACAATAGAATTTTAATGGACACTTGGAAGACATTAAAATGCATTACTAATTTAACAGATATTCCAATTCATAAATCCACTTGTCAGTCCCTTTAGTTGAACCCCAAGATTCAAATCGGTGGGTTTAAGGTCATCTGGAAGTACTGGATGAAGGCGGGCATACGTACTTTAGACCACCTGTTGTGACAATCCTGCAAACCCGAGGCTTGTCACAGAGAGATTTGGCAAGAGTTACAAGCCCAGATGCAGAAGGGCGAATCAAGTCAGAGCCCGGGGAAGTAAGTCAGTTGACTATCCGGTGGACTCAGAGGGAGAAAGGGAAGAAGGTCCAGACAGCTGGGACTTCCCTGATAATGTACTGAGATCAGACAATAAGGATTGGCCTTATTGTTTTACAGAGTCTGTGAAGCAGAAGGCAGCACAGCAGGGTGCCGTGAGAACAGTTCAAGCCAAGGGAAGAAAACTTTCTCCCCTGCAGCAAAAGGGGAGTGGTTTCTTCACTCAGCTTAAATGGAGGCTCTGTAATGAGCTTAAGAGAGCAGGGGAAGCAGGCAGAGGAACGGAAGCCAGAAGGAGGAGAAGCCTCAGAACGGAGGAAGGAGCTCTATGGGAGTCTATGCTGACTGGGAAGCAGTCAGAACCACTACCAGTGAATGACTGGGACATGGAGGAGGACCAGGTTAGAAACCTTCCTGTAGATCCATGTTTGCATGAGCCTATGATGATAGAAGCCAGTTATACTCCCTCTGAAATCCAGCCTGAACTGATGGAGAAGGGGGTTTTCACTTCCCACGTCTATCTCATGTTGAAACTGTGAATTGGTAGGACAGAAGTTAATCCCTGATTGTATGCCTGTGTAAAGCATAATAGTTTATGTATGTGGCTCCAGCCGTAGCTCGGCTCATTCAAGCTCTGAGTGAGGAGACAGCTGGAAGACTCTGGTGTCCTATTACAAACCTGCTTGCAACTATTGATTAATCTCTTTAAGCAAACTGTGAAGCCCCATTATTCCTGTGTTCCTTAGGAACTAGATGAGATTAACTTAAGACCTGCTCCATTTGCCATGCTGGTTAATTGCAATGCTAGCTTGAAGAATTATGGCATATAACTTGCTTTAACAAGTCTGTTGGAATTGGAAGCTCTTTAGGACTGTGAGGGCTGAATGCCTGTTCAAAGAGTAAGCTCTGGTGAAGAGAAACGCTGGGACTATGTGGCACTTGGGGTAAAATCCAGAGCAAGAAGAATTATATTTTGAGTTTGTGAAGAATCTTTATTTTTGTTCAAATCTGCATGCCGCCACTGAAGCAGTGTTATTGTGTGTTGCTGAGGCTGGGCGCCTAAATAAAGTTTTCAGCTTTTGATTTAAACCATTCTGACTACTGGACTGTTTGTACTAAAGCACACTTCAGCTGTTCCAGGGATATCCAGCTTGCAAGGTAACCCTACTTTAAAGGGGCTCACGCCAGGTGTTGGAAGTGTGTTACTGCCTAGCGTTGGAAAACCGCTTGGCCAGAGACTAGGTGGTGACACTGTGGACCGGCAGAAATAAAAGAATTATTTTGTGGATGGCAAACTACTAAGACTGAAATTTAAAAAATCAATTTCCGCCCCATATCTGCAAGCTCAGTCCCCACAAATCATCTGATCCCAAATGCACAAGCCTCAGTTATGATATTATATTGAATGTATTTTATTAAAGTATAAAAGTATTGTCATTTTATAAATACAAATATACAGAGCAAGGACCAACAAAACCCCTGTCTCCCCTCCCCTTCACATATATCCCCTCTACTATCAAGAAAACTGAACAAACCAAATTATTACAGAATGCTACACAGAAATATCATGCTAACAGTATACTGCAGTCACACATGACAGGAATAGTGTTAGGGGAGTGCCCCCTGATCAGAGAGAGCCCTAAGCCAGCTGGAAGCTAAAGAATCACTGCCTGGGCTTTGCAGTCCCCAGTTATGTCTCTAACAGGATATTTATTTAAATCTGATATATTCTAATGACAAAATAGAAATAAAATGATTTTTTTCTACCTTTTGTTGTCTCTGGTTTCTGCTTTCATCTTCTTTTCACTCTTTTCCTTCCAGCATTTGCCCTGTCTCTTCAATCCAGCATCTGCCCGTTCCATCCACTGTATGCCCCTTCTAGAAACTGTCTGTCTCCCCCTGCCATCTCTCCTCTAGACACCCCCCCCCCCCTTTGGTCTGGCATCCATCATCTTCCCTCTGTTCCCTCATGGTCTGGCATCTTTCTCCTTTCATCTCTCTTTCCCTCCCCCCTGTGGTTTTTAGCATCTCTCTTTTCTCATTTCCTCTGCTCAGATCTGATATCTCTGTCTCCTTCCCCGTTCTCTGGCATCTCTCTCTCCTCTCTCTCTCTTCCCTTTCCTTCTCTGGTCTTCCTTCTTTATTTTCTGCCTCTGTCTAAATTAAATGCAGTCCTCATTTTCCCTCTTTTCACTGTGTCTACCCACAGTATGCCACCCCTTTCCTTCACCCCTCCACTATCTCACTAACTCTATCTTCCCCCATCCAGCATATGTCCTTTTTCTTTATCCCTCCTTCCATCCAGTATGTGTTCTTTTTCTCCACTTCCATTCAGCATTTGCTCTCCTTTCTCCCCACTTCCCTCATCTGCCCTCTTCTTTCTCCCCCTTCTCCCCACTTCCATCATCTGCCCCTTCTCCCCACTTCCATCATCTGCCCTCTTCTGTCTCCCCCTTCTCCCCACTTCCATCATCTGCCCCCTTCTCTCAATCTCTCCATCCACCATAGACCCATCTCTCTCCCTTTCTTTCTGATTTTGGCAACAAGATCAGCAATGCCCCCCCCCCCCTTCGATGGCACTCAAGATTGGTAACGGGCCTCCATATCCCCCCCCCTCCCGGCATCAACAGCGCTTCAGATCAGCAATGCGGTGCTCAGTCCAAAGCTTCCCTCAAACTGCCTGGGCGGAAACAGGAAGCTGCATCAGAGGGGAAGCTATGGGCTGAGCACCGCGTTGCTGATCTGAAGTGCTGTTGATGCCCAGGGGAGAGGAGGCCCGTTGCTGATCTTGAGTGCCAGGGGAGCCCGTTGCCGATCCTTAATTGCATCGCGGGAGGGCTGAAGCCGCCCATCACCGTTGCAGCCCAGACGCTGATGGCCCCAATCCGATCTCGCCGGTCCTGGCAGGAATTTTCTGCGGACTGGCACCAGTCCATGGACCGGCAGTTGAAGAACACTGCTTTAGACGTAGTATCAGATGGAAAGCTGCTTGAGTTTTCACGACTGCAACAAAAATTTGGTATTGCTAAATCTCAAAGTTATAGGTGGTTGCAGTTGAAGCAGGCCATTCAGGAGGGATTCCCTGATTGGAAAAATCTTAAGAATCAGTATAGTTTGCTGTTCCTGTGCTTCCAGGCGGATTTCCTAGGTCACCAGGTCACTCAGTGGTATAAATTAATATCTGGATTTTTAAATAAGAAACCAAAAACTGGTCTTCGTGACATTTGGAGCATTGAGATAAAGCATCAGATTACTGCGTCTAATGGCCACGAATCTGGACTTGGAGGATGAGATGTATGGTGTCTGCATCTATGAGAAAAACTTGGGGGTTTTGTTACATAGAGCAGTTTGGACCCCAGTTCGGTTACAGAAATTAGATAGTTCCAAGTCTAATAGGTGTTGACACTGTCATCTTGAACCTGGGACATTAGATCATTTATTATCTTATTGTCCCTTTATACTTCAATTTTGGAGATCCATTTGGGATCAGATAAACAAAGTAATGGAAAATCCACTGGCACTTACATATGACACTGTGCTATTTGGCACTATGATGAGAGCTAAAAGCCAAATATCATCTCACAATAATAAACTTCTATTTATTATGACAGGGTATGCCATTCAGCTTATTTTAAGGAATTGGAAAAACTGGGATAGACTAAACTGTACCTTTTGGTGGGAGTCTATATGCCATATTTTTAAGATGGAACGAAGTATGGCTATACATCAGGGACATTATAAGAAGTTTCTGAAGATTTGGGAGCCATTGACAAAATTTTGCAAAGAGTGATTAGTGATTATGCCCTTTGGTCATACACGTCAAGGGTGGGAGGGCGGGTTGGAATGTATTTTTAAATTTCTCAATTTGAGTGTATTTTTTGAATATAATTTGGGGGGTGATATATCTATTTGTCATAAATTATAATTGTAAATGTATTTAAGTGCTATTATAGAGTTATATGATTGTAATATATCCTGCACTTAACCATGGCTTTAAAATGAAAATTAAAAAAAGAAAATTAAAAAGAAATAAAGACCTTACTTTTCAAGAAATTCCTGCAAACGACTTAATACCAGATATCTTCTTATAATACGATTTTTGTAATTCTTTTGTAATCCGCCTTAAACCGCAAGGCAATGGCGGAATAGAAATCTCTAATATAATATAATGTAATGTAATGACTACTTGTATATTGAAATATAACAGCCAAAGTAGTATTGCAGGGAACACACTAAAAAAATACCGGAACATCATAATGGTACACCCAGCCTTTGCACTTTCAAATTTAAGAATTGCCTTCTCCAGAGAACGTAATCTAAAAGAAATATTAAACGACATAGAAACATAGAGTAGACGACATAGAGTATAACGGCAAAAAAGGGCTGACGGCCCAACAAGTCTGCCCACTCAAGAACCCTCCCTCCCTAGAGAATCCGTCTATTAAGCATTCCTCTTGAACGACCCCACCTGTCTGTCCCATCATCCCTTGAAGTTAAGCGTGTTACTGGCCTCGACTATCCGACGTGGAAGACTATTCCATCGATCAATTACCCTTTCGTTGAAGAAGTATTTCCTGGTGTCCCCATGAAATCTTCCCCCTCTGAGCTTTAGCGGATGTCCTCTTGTCACCGTGGGATCGGTAAGAAAAAAGATTTCTTCCTCCACCTCAATGCGGCCTGTGATGTTTCTATCATGTCACCCCCTTTCTCTGCACTTTTCGAGAGAATACAGGCGTAGCCTGCTCAGACGTTCTTCATATGGGAGATCCTTAAGTCCAGAGACCATCCTAGTGGCCATTCGCTGAATCGACTCCATTCTCTTCACGTCCTTCAGATAATGTGGCCTGAACTGAACACAGTATAACTTCAGGCTTTCGGCTGATAAAGCTCCTTCTGATGCAACCCAGCATCAGTCTAGCCTTTGCTGAAGCTTTCTCCACCTGATTAGCAGCTTTCATATCTTCCTGGATGATTACTCCCAAGTCCCGTTCTGCTACAGTTCTTGTTAGGTTTTCACCATTCAGGGTGTATGTTCTGCATGGATTTCCGCTACCAAGGTGCATCACCTTACATTTCTTGGCATTAAAATTCAGTTGCCAAGTACTGGACCATTGTTCCAGTAATAGCAGGTCCTGCTTCATAGTGTCAGGCATGGTTGCGGAGTCTGGTTCTGCTGCGTTGCCCACAACGTTGCATAGTTTAGCGTCATCGGCAAATAATGTAATTTTGCCACGAAGTCCCTGAGGTATATCCCTCACAAAGATATTAAACAGTATCGGGCCCTGTGGCACTCCACTGGTCACTTTCGATGTTTTTGAGGGAATACCATTTACTATCACCCTTTGAAGTCTGCCGCTAAGCCAGACTTCTACCCATGCAATCAGTGTTTCTCCTAGGCCTTTTGCATTCATCTTGTTCAATAACCTACGGTGTGGGACACTATCAAAGGCCTTACTGAAATCCAGATACACGATGTCCAGGGACTCTCCCCCATCCAGTTTTTTGTTACCCAGGGGAGATTTGAATGAAGAGAAGGGGTGATCTAGCTACAGGTTTTTTCAAATGTGGTACCTGTAGCATTTGTACAGTTTGTTATCAGACAAAAGAATTTCATAATCCAGTTGATCAGAGGAAATTTAAAATCAACCACTTTTTAAACTGTAACTCTGAATATATTGTGTATGTGATTTTTTGCCCCTGTGATAAGCTGTACGTTGGCATGTCAACAAGAGCATTCAAGAAGAGGATTATGGAGAACAAATCGAACATTAAATGTATAAAACAACCTACTGAATTGTAGGTTGAGCACTGCTTGACTCATCAGCATTCCTTTGAAGACCTTAGAATCTAGATGCTTAGCCATTGATCATGTGAGATCCAGCAGTAGAGAGGGTGATAGGAAGAGAAAACTTCTACAGAAAGAGACCAAATGGACTTTTATGCTGCAAACTGTTGAACCCACTGGGTTAAATGCTTTTATAGATTGGAAACCTTTTTTCTAAATGATTCTTTTCAGCAATATGGGAGGAGTTAGGTGTTTACATTGGAGAATGTTTTCAGTTTTTTGAAAATGAAAAATTAGGTGAATTTGAAACGAAACGTTACTTTTGAAATGAGGTAAATTAGTTAATATTTGGATATTAACGGGGACTATGTTAAAATTCAGGTTTAGAGATTTTACATTCAAAATTAATTCACTTTAGTTTTAATAGTGTGCTTTTGGTCTTATGATTCAGTTATTTTTGAAAATTTAGCACTTTAATGAATTTTTAAATTTAGCGCAATTAGTAGGAATATCACACATGCACCTGAATTCAATGAGAAAGTGGTAGAGAACAAATAATGAGCTTAAGAGTGGGGCAAGTGGCAATAATATAGATAGTTTTAGGTGCTTTCAATATTTGGTTTTTGTTCAAAAGATTTAAAATATTTAATATAAAAATGTTTACAGTCGCTATGAGATAGACTACTTATGCATGCACTAATAAACGCGATTGTAAGGTGCATGCGTTAAAGAAGTTTAAATGGAGTCAAGGCACAGCTGAATTTTGCAGCAGAAATAAACAGCCCTAAATGAGGCAGGACATTAAAATGAGCAAGTAGAACGTTTGTTATAACTTGCTATGAATACAAAACTTGCCATGTAACAATAGTTCTTGGAAATTAGTGATGTCTGCCAACTAATTCGATATGAGTAAAACAAAATCTCAAATGCTGAACAGGCTGCCTGTTAACTGCCTGATTAACTGACAGCATGCTGTTTAAAATTGTTTGATAGCTTCTTAATGATGAATGGATAACTCGATACAGGGGCCACTTTATAATTTAAATTTGTGAACAGTGAAATAAATGCATTAAACCTGCTTAGGTATACAACTTTACCATAGAATGCTAAGTGACCAGGGCCGCCATCAGGGCAGTACTACCAGTCCTGCATTCAGGGGCCCGGAGCTGACAGGGGGCCCGGGCTCCCCCAGGGTCCTAGGCAGTGTTCTAAGGCAGGGGCGCCAGTAGCTCGCCAAGGCAAAGTGAGTCGATCACCCAGGACTCACTTTGTCTTGGCGATCTAATCTATCGGGCCGAACAGTTTTCCTCTCCCCGACGTCAATTCTGCAGTCGGAGAGGAAGTTCGGGCCAGCCAATCGCTGCCTGGCTGGGCGGAACTTCCTCTCCGACGGCAGAATTGATGTCGGGGAGAGGAAGACTGATCGGCCCGAAGCAGGGAGAGCATGCGTCGGCGTTGGCGTTGGGGCCTGTTATCCATTGGTGGGTCCTGTTCCCCGATGGCAGCGGCAGTGGCAGTGGCTTGGGGAACGGCAGGGAGAAAGAAATAAAGGGGGCAGGCAGGGAAACAGAAGGAAAGAAGAGAAACAGAAAAAAAGAAAGAAAGGTCAGGGAGAGAGGAAGAAAAAGTTGGGGGAGGGAATGAGGTGTGGAGGAGAGAAAGCATACAGGCTGATAGAAGGGAAGAAAGATTGGATGCACAGTCAGAAGAAGAAAGTGCAACCAGAGACTCATGAAATCACCAGACAAGGTAGGAAAAATGATTTTATTTTAAATTTAGCAAAGTGGAGGCAGTATTACCACAGTTTTCAAAGGAATTTGCACAAATAACTTAATAGTTAACTGGGTAAATTCCCAGAGATTAAAACTTCCCTTCACTTACTATGCACAGTTCTGAATTTATATCTGCTGTCTATATTTTACAATATGGTCCCCTTTTACTAAACCGCAATAGTGGGTTTTAGCGCAGGGATCCTATGAGCGTCAAGAGCAGCGCTGGGCATTCAGCGCAGCTCCCTGAGCTAAAAACTGCTATTGTGGTTTAATAAAAAGGATGGAGGGTATATTTGTCTATTTTTGTATGGTTGTTACTGAGGTGACAATGTATAGAGTCATCTGCCTTGACCTCTTTGAAAAAAACCCAGAATAGGAATGATAATTAACATTTTCTCAGCGTATAGTGTGCTTTGTGTTTTTTAATTTTATTGTTGGTAGATCATTTTGACTTGGTCATTTTAAAGTAGCTCACAAGCTCAAAACGTTTGGGCACCTCTGAGCTAGAGCGTTGAAACTGTGTATTTCTATTTTATCCCCTCTTTTACAAAACTGTGGAGCATTTTTTAGCGCCAGCCGTGGTGGTAGCAGCTCTGATGCTCAGAATTCTATGAGCGTCAGGGCTGTTACCACTGTGGCTAAAATCCACACTACAGTTTTGTAAAAGAGTGAGGGGTTAGTTTGTGATGACATATTCCATACTAGGCGAAGGTGTTTTCTGTGTTCGAAAGACATGGTTTTCTGTTAGGATTGACGGTGTAGGATTGATTGGTCTGGCTTGTTTAGTTTTACAATGGGTGTATTGATGTACTGCTCACTGCAATATGTAAGATGCTGCCTTTTCCTAGGTACTCATGTGTGACATGTGGTTTGTTACTAAAAATCATGTTTTTCTTACAGATGGGGAGGGGTGCCAAAAATTGATGGGCCCCGGGTGTTGCCACTGTATGTAAAGATACCAGAAAGCTGGAGTAGCAAAAACTTTAAGTAAATTGTTATTCTTCTAAGTTTTGAGTATTTCACCCTCACGGGCACTCGTTTCAAGTTTATTGAGATTTTGATTTAAACGCAATATCAAATATTTTCAATGCATATAACAAAAATAAATTTGGGGAAATAAATAAAACCATTTGAACAATAAACATACAAACATATCCATAGATGATTAAAATTACATAAGGAGTACAAGAATAAACTACATTTGTTTAAAAATGCGTTCTCCGCGCCTGCTCATAAATTTGTTGACTGGAAGGATCCAGCAATGTGGCCAGATGCCATTCAGGACAAAGACAGAGAAAGAATTGTGCAATTTGGATTAATGATGGAAGATGATTTAAAGCAAATGGCACAGTCTATGAGTACAGATCTTGACAGACGTTCTTTTTATGAATATCTCCTCTATTCCAAATCACCCAATGGACGTGAGAAGATTTTACGGGACTGGCTTAGGTGGAGCATTAGCAGAAAAGTATGTGTGTATTTGGCCCATGGAAGAAGGGGGGGGGCGTCAAGGGGTGCGTGGGGGGCTCAATAGGATTGCTCAGTAAGGGGCCCAGAAATTTCTGATGGCGGCCCTGTAAGTGACACTCCTTTTTGAGTAAATGAAATTTTCTGTGACATGAGATTTAAAATATTGGATATTTATTCTAAAGCTTTTAAATTTTTTGGTCGATTAGAGTTTTAAATAGAAGTAAAAACAGTTTAAGGGTGTTTATAGGGAAATTATTAATTTTGGTTTGTGGTTTATATATCTTGGCAGAGTGCCCTGAGAACCCTTGAAAAAGCCACGTGAGTGGTGAAATGGGTCCCCCGTCAGGCTTGTCAGCACTCTGCACACTTTAAGATATGTGATTTTCTTGCTGTCCATAAAAAAGAAAAAGTAAAAATAAATTTATTTATGACACAATAGATATTGGTTACACAAAAAAGGAGGTGGAGACTTCCGGTGATGTTTTGCGGTTGAGCAGACGCTGAGAGGCTCTGCTCCCATCCTCGAGTCCCCTCTCATCTGCAATTTAGCGGCATTTTGACCGGATCGCGGTCTGTTTGATTCCTGATTTCTGCTAGACGCTCTGCGGGGTGGTGTTTGGCGATTTCCATGGTGACCTGGCCGGTTCGTAAGGAGCGGGAGCGCAGATGGCCAGCCCCACGAACCCCAGTGTTCCTTTTACCTCCATCTGGTTGGCCAAAATCCTGGCAGAGATCACGGTGGCTGTCGAGTCTGCCATCGATAAAAAGCTCTAGCAGGTTTTTGACAAAATCAATGAGCTCATGAGCGCTTGGACAACATGAGTCTGGAGCTGGATGAGGCCCAGCACCGTATGGGTGCCTTGGAGGATAAGGTCTCTCTTCTGGAGTCTGGCCGGACCCTGATGGCTAAGCAGTTAGCCCAGCTGACGGAGAAAGTGGATGACATGGAAAATAGAGCCCGCAGAAACAATCTCCGATTGGTTGGGCTGCTGGAGTGGATTGTAGAGGCTGACCTGGTTGCCTTTTTTGGAACAATGGATTCCTGAGTCCCTGTCTTTGGATCCCTGCCTGGGCAAGTTGAGAGTGGAGCGTGCCCACTGCTTGGGGCCTAAGGGGGCTGATGGCTCGAGACCCCGGGTGGTAATATTTAAAATCTTGAACTTTGTCCACAAATCAGCCATTTTGCAGGCGGTCTGGGCAGGCAGGGGTCTGCATCATGAAAATAAAAAAATCTTGTGCTTCCAGGACTACTCACCTTTGGTGGCAACATGACGGCGGGAGTTTACCCCCATCTTTTCGGCCTTGTTTACCCATAAGGTCAAATTTGCCCTCCTTTACGTAGCATGCCTTCGGATCAAGCGGGAGGGCAGAATGCAGACCTTTGATTCACCTGCAGAGCCCCTCGCTTTTGTCACCACGCTGGGCATCGTAGTGGTCCTTTCTGCGGATACCCGATCACGCCAGGGATCCAGGGACCTTTCTGTTGGGGACACTTGACCCTTGGTTTGTTTGGTTTGTGGTTTGGTGTGAGCTGTTGGTCTGTCTGGAAGGTGGGTGAATGAGGACTGGCTGGGGGGTGAGAGTAGTGGAGACTGGCTGATCAGTGCGGGTCATGTGGGCAGCCACTATTTTTGCTCTACTGGAGTGGCGGAGTGTTGGATAGTAGTGGGGTGGTTTTGTATATTGTTTCTGGGGGTTTGTTCTGCTCTTTGTTGTCTGGGGGAGAGGATTGGGACGTTTGTTGTGAAGTGGTTTTTCAGGGGTTTGTATTGGGAGGGGAGTGGGGTGGGGGACCTTGGTGGTTGTGGTTAGGGTCTTGGGGGTTGGGGGGTATGCACTCCAGTGTCGGGGTAGTTTCTTTACGCTTGGTGTTCTTTTTTGTTCAGCGGTTATGGGGGGGGGGTCTGGTGAGGGCTGGGCACTGGACCTTCATGTTAAGAACATAAGAACTTAAGAGTTGCCTCCGCTGGATCAGACCAGAGGTCCATCGCACCCAGCAGCCCGCACCCACGGCGGCTCATCAGATCCATGACCTGATTTGTGTCCCTGCCTTTCCTGTACCTATCTCTATGTCTATCTGTCCCTGCCTTTCCTATACCTATCTCTATGTCTATCTGTACCCCTCAATCACCTTATCCTGTAGGTATTTATCCAAACCTTCTTTGAACCCCTGTAGCGTGCCCTGCCCTACCACAGCTTCTGGGAGCGCGTTCCATGTGTCCACCACCCTCTGAGTAAAGAAGAACTTCCTAGCATTTGTTCTAAACCTGTCCCCTTTCAATTTCTCCGAGTGTCCCCTTGTACTCGTGGCTCCCCGCAGTCTGAAGAATTTGTCCCTGTCTACCTTCTCTATGCCTTTCAGGATTTTGAAGGTTTCTATCATGTCTCTTCTAAGTCTCCGCTTTTCCAGTGAGAAGAGCCCCAGCTTTTCTAACCTGTCAGTGCATGAAAGGTTTTCCATATCTCTTACCAATTTAGTTGCTCTTCTCTGGACTCATAAGAATATAAGAAACGCCTTCACCGGATCAGACCTAGGTCCATCTAGTCTGGCGACCCGCACACGCAGAGGCCCAGTTAGGTGCTCCCTGTTAGTTAGGGATTTCCCGTATCCCTCGATATGATTTGCAAGAAGGTGTGCATCCAACTTGCGCTTGAAACACAGAACAGTAGTCTCCGTCACAACCTCCTCCGGGAGAGCATTCCAAGCGCCCACCACTCTCTGTGTGAAACAGAACTTCCTGACATTTGTCCTGAACCTGCTGCCACTCAGTTTCAGGCTATGACCTCTTGTCCGTGTCACATCTGAAAAAGTCAGTAATGCTGCTTCCTGGTCTACTTTGTCAAATCCTTTTAATATTTTAAAAGTCTCTATCATATCCCCTCGCAGACTTCTCTTTTCGAGGGTGAACAGTCCCAGTTTCCCGAGGCGTTCTTTGTAGCTCCTTCAAGTATTGCCATGTCTTTCTTGAGGTACGGTGACCAGTACTGGACACAGTACTCCAGATGTGGGCACACCATTGCACGATACAGCAGCATGATGACTTCCTTCGTCCTGGTCGTGATACCCTTTTTGATGATACTCAACATTCTGTTTGCTTTCTTTGAGGCTGTCGCACATTGTGCTGATGCTTCAATGTTTTATCCACCAACACACCTAGATCTCTTTCAAGGTTACTTACCCCTAGCAATGATCCCCTCATTTTGTAGCTTGAACATCGGGTTCTTTTTCCCTACATGCATGATCTTGCATTTCTCTACATTAAAGCTCATTTGCCACTTTTTTGCCCATTTTTCCAGTTTCGTCAGGTCCCTTTGCAGGTCCTCACAGTCTTCCGTGGTTCTAACCCTGCTGCAGAGTTTGGTGTCATCTGCAAATTTTATAACCTCACAATTTGTCCCCGTCTCCAGGTCGTTTGTAAATATATTGAACAGGAGCGGTCCCAGTACCGACCCCTGCGGAACTCCGCTCGTGACCCTTTGCCAGTCTGAGTATTGGCCTTTTACTCCAACCCTCTGTTTCCTTCCCTCCAACCAGTGTTGAATCCATCGGTAGACATCCCCTTCCACCCCGTGGTTCCACAATTTTTTAAGTAGCCATTCGTGGGGTACCTTGTTGAAGGCTTTTTGGAAGTCAAGGTAAATGATGTCAATGGATTCTCCTTTGTCCATCTGGCTGTTTATCCCTTCGAAGAAGTGAAGTAAGTTCGTAAGGCACAACCTTCCTTTGCAGAAGCCGTGCTGGCTCGCCTTCAGCTGTCCATTGCTTTCCATGTGCTCGCAGATGCTGTCCTTGACCAGTGATTCCATCATCTTTCCTGGAACCGAGGTCAAGCTCACTGGCCTGTAGTTACCCGGGTCTCCCCTCGATCCCTTCTTGAAGATAGATGTGACATTTGCTATTTTCCAGTCCTCCGGGATCTCCCCAGTTTTTAAGGATAGGTTATAGATTTGCTGGAGCGTAACCTCTATTTCGTTTCTCAGTTCTTTTAGTACCCTTGTGTGGATTCCGTCTGGGCTTGGTGATTTGTCGCTCTTTAATCTGTCTATCTGTCGGAGGACATCCTCTTGGCTTACCTCTATTCGCTCTAGCTTTTCGTCCTGATCCCCACTTATGATCTCCTCGGGTTCTGGAACATTGGATGTATCCTCGCTTGTGAAGACTGACGAGAAGAACTTGTTTAACCTGTCGGCTACCTCTTTTCCTTCTCTCACCACTCCCTTCCTATTTCCATCATCCAAAGGTCCCACTTCCTCCCTCGCCAGTTGCTTCCCCTTCACGTACTTGAAGAATGGTTTGAAGTTTCCCGCTTCACTTCTCATATTCTCTTTTTGCTTCCCTAACCACCCGGTGACATTCCTTTTGGTATTTTTTGTGTTCCTTCTGGTTGTCCTCAGTTTGGTCCTTTTTCCAAATTTTGAACGATATTTTCTTGTCCCTTATCACCTTTTTCACTGCGTTTGTTATCCACACCGGGTTTTTTGTTCGATTCTTTTTGCACCCTTTCCTAAACCTGGGGACGTACAGGTTTTGTGCTTTGTGCACCATGTCCTTGAGTAGGGACCAGGCTTTCTCTATGGTCTCCATCTTCCCTGAGCTGCTTCTGAGTTTCTTTCCCACCATTTTTCTCATAGCATCGTAGTTCTCTTTTCTGAAATTTAGCGCTGTCGTTGTGGTTCTCTTCCCCTTTGATGTTCCTACTTCTAGTTTGTACTGGATCATATTGTGATCGCTGTTTCCCAGTGGCGCTATTACTACTACCTCCTTTGCGGGTCCCCCTAGCCCATTGAGGATTAGGTCGAGAGTGGCATCTCCTCGCGTTGTATCCTTGACTATCTGTTCCATGAAACAGTCCATCACAGCCTCCAGGAATTTTGTTTCCCTCGCACAGTTGGAGTGTCCAATACTCCAGTCTATCCCAGGGTAGATGAAATTCCCCATCACCACCACACTTCCTCCTTTGCATTCCTGCCTCAATTCAGCCTCCAGATTTTGGTCGTTGGCTTCCGGTTGTCCTGGTGGGCGATAGTACAGTCCCAGTTTTATGTCAGCCCCATTTCTTCCTGGTAACTTAACCCAAAGTGATTCCAAACCGTCCACCCTTACTGCTGTTTCCATCCTGGTCGAGTGAATGTAGTCTTTTATATATAATGCTATTCCTCCACCCTTCTTGTACGTCCTGTCTCTTCTATAGAGTTTGTACCCTGGTAGGACCACATCCCATTTGTTGTCCTCGGACCACCATGTCTCCGTGACTCCAATTATGTCTAGGTCCTCCTGGTTCCGTGGCTTCCTTACATCCCGTACCTACCAGGTACGCTTCAACTATGATCACTCCGATACCTGGAGCAACTCATCCGGGGTGCCACAAGGGTCACCACTTTCCCCATTGCTTTTCAATGTCTACATGTCCTCATTGGGTGTGCAACTAACCCAACTGGGGATAAAATTATTCAGTACGCAGATGATTTTACGATCATCATCCCATTCACCAACTCTATCTCGGATACCATTCCCAAGGCATCTGATGAGATGGAACAATAAATGAGATGGAACAATGGATGACAGATTTCATGCTCAAACTTAATCTAGAAAAAACAAAATTCTTTGTTGCCTCTCCTCACTCGCTTCACAACAAAACCTCACTATGCATCAATGAACTCAATTACCCTATTCAGCCCACCTAAAAGATACTAGGGGTAACCCTGGATCAATGCCTAACCATGAAAGACCAGGTGGACTCCATAGTCAGGAAAGGCTTTTTCACTCTTTGGAAACTCAGATCCATTAAATCTTATTTTGACACGTCAGCAATCAGAATCCTAGTACAATCCCTCGTCCTAAGTCAACTTGACTACTGCAACATAGCCTATTTAGCAATCTCTCAAAAGAATATACGACGTCTTAAATGATGCAAAATGCTGCGGTTAGACTTATCTTCGGGCTGAAGAAATTCGATCACGTGACACCTTATTACCGACAATTGCACTGGCTGCCGATGGAAGCACGTGTAAAGTTTAAATTCGCCTGCTTCTGCTTCAAAGTACTATATGGACTAGCCCCAAATACATAACAGACCTTTTCTCCTTTTCCACCAACAAACATAAGAGAAGCACACATTCAAACTTCGTTTCCCCTCCAATTAAAAGTTGCAAACTGAAAAAACACCATGATCACCTTCTATCACACCAAGCAGCCTTATGGGGTAAAGACCTAGATCAACTGCTTTCGCCCACTACCTACGAAGAATTTAGGAAGCGCCTAAAAACACACCTGTTCCTGAAATACCTGAACAACAGACCTGCTCTTCCCTCTATCCTCAATAACAGTCCTCCCGACCTCTTACCCTTTTCCTCTCTCCCCTCTTAAGTCCGCATAGAACTCTTGGTTCTGTGATATATATAAATTGTTATTATTATCATATCGTAATTTTCGCTGTACTTTCAGAATTGCACATAGAACTCTTGGTTCTATCTAATATAATAAAATGATATGCCACGCATGCGCACTAAAAAAATCGTGTTCCCTGAACTGTCGCGGAAAAACGATTGCGCATGCGCGGGTTTTACGTCACCACATCCTCCCTGCTCTCCACCTCGCGCCGCAGCTTTCAAAAATCTCTGCTGGGAGAGTACGGATTTGCGAGTGTGAGCTACTGGAGGGTCCGGTAGAGGTCAGAGTCGCTCCGGAGGAGGGGCCGGCTGCCGAACAAAAACTACTGGAGGGCCCAGTAGAGGTCGGAGTCACTCCGGGGGAGGGGCCGGCTGCCGAACAAAAGCTACTGGAGGGCCCGGTAGAGGTCGGAGTCGCTCCGGGGGAGGGGCCGGCTGCCTAACAAAAGCTACTGGAGGGCCCGGTAGAGGTCGGAGTCGCTCCGGGGGAGGGGCCGGCTGCCGAAGAAACAAGATGAAGCGGTTCGCGTCTTGCGCCTCTTTCCCTCCGTCGATGGTGCCGAAGCCCCTGGTCGACGAAAACGCGTGGCGGTGCGCGTCCGAACCTTGCTGCCCAAGGAGGTGTCTATTCGGCCCAACGGGTTGAACCTACCATCCAACCCTCCCACCGCCACATGAACACAAACCTCCGGCCTGCTGCAGCTCCACAGCACTCTAAACATTCTGCTTCCAGCCTTCTACTGTCTTGATTTTCACTGCCGAGGAAAGTGTAGAGTGCTGTAGAGCTGCTGCAGGCCGGAGGTTTGTGTTCGTCTCACGATGGGAGGGCCAGTGGGGTCGGCTGCATGGCAGCGGTAGTGGCGTGGGGGGGGGGCGGGGGTAGATAGAAATATGTTGCAAATGGCGAATTCTACTGTATGAGAGAATGGGGGGGTAGAAATAAAAGGTTCTACTGCACAGGGGGATGGGAGGCAGGCAGGCAGGCTTCGGGGAGAGGGTGTGGGTGGACAAAGTCTAAAAGGCATTGAGGGGGGCATTGGAAGGAGGCACTGGGGGCACTAAGGACATAGGAAAGGGCACTAAGTACACGGGAAGGAGGCACTGAGAGCACTAAGGATATAGGCACTGAGGGCACTAAGGACATTGAATGGGACATTAAGGACATGGAAGGCGGCACTGGGGGCACTAAGGGAAGGCAGAAAGAGTCATGGAGAGACAGTGAGAGGGAAAGGGGACTGCTTGGGGGGGGAAGTGTGCTGGGGACAGACAGCTTTTGCTGTGGGGGGAAGACAGAAGGGGCCATGGAGAGACAGTTAGGGAAAGGGGGCTGCTTTGGGTGGAGGGGTGTGCTGGGGGCAGACAGCTTTGCTTGGGGAGGGGGGGGGAAGATAGAAGGACACAGACAGTGGCCAAGGAGAGAGAGAGAAAGAAACAGATAGACACATCTATTCTAGCACCCGTTAATGTAACGGGCTTAAAGACTAGTGATATATATAAATTGTTATTATCATAATTTTTGCTGTACTTTTTGAATTGCATGGCCTTCTCCTAACAGGCCTACTTGCTTCCAATCTGTATACCTTATACTCTCGCTCAACAAATTGTATATCTATAATTTTACTTCCTAAATGTTTCTGCACTCTGTATTTCCTCTGACTATCTGCACATTGTAACTCGCTGAATGTCCAGCTCTCTTGATTGTAAACCGCCTAGAAGTCGCAAGATTGTGGCGGTATAGAAGAATAAAGTTATTATTATTATTATTATTGTTGGCTATGACTTCCAGCTCTCCCATTTTGGCTCTTAGGCTCCTTGCGTTTGTGTATAAGCAATTTAAGTCCCGGTTGTTTGTTTTCCTTGCTGGTTTCTCTTGTGGTTTGTTGCTCCCGCCGACCCCCTCTAGGGCTGCCGGCTCTTGAGTTTTGTTTTGTTCTTCCTCCTTCTGTGGTGTGTCCTCTATGTCCTCAGCCTGTTTCCCCAATTTCGCATGTCTCTTTAGCTCCTGCTGTTCGCTCTTCCTTTTGCTCTCCAGTTTCAGTTGTTCCTTGGACTGTATTCCATCCTTAAGTCCTCCTCTACATTTTCCCCGCCCAGTATCTTCGTTCGATACTCTTGTCCGATGTGTCATTGTTAGATCGACTGTCGGCTTTCCCCTTCTCCTCAATTTAAAGCCTTGTCTATTGCAGTCTTGACGTTGTTCGCCAGCATTCTTGTTCCCACCGTGCTCAGGTGCAGTCCGTCCCTCCTGAAGAGCTTGTTCTTTCCCCAAAAAGTTGTCCAGTTTCTTATAAAGTGGAAACCTTCCTCTTCGCACCATCTCCTCAGCCATCCATTTATTGCTTGCAGCTCGGTCTGCCTCCTCGCATCCGCCCTCGGTACTGACAGGATCTCAGAAAAGGCTATCTTCCTCATCCTCAGCTTCAGTTTCCTCCCCAGGGTCTTGAACTGCTCAGTTAGTGCAGTCCTGTTGTAATTTCTTCTGCTGACATCGTTGGTTCCAACATGGATTATCACTGCTGTCTCCTCCGTCTCAGCTCCTTCCAGGAACCTCTCTATTCTGTCGGAGATGTCCTTTGTTCTTGTCCCCGGGAGACATGTCACCAGCCAGTCTTCTCTCCCTCCTGCTATGTGACTGTCCACTTCTCTCAGGATTGAGTCTCCCACCACGATTGCAGATTTCCCCTTCTTCTTCAGCTTCTTTTTTGGTCTCAAATCTGTATCTTTGGTGCAATCCGCAGCTTTTCCCTCTGGGCTCCGGTGGGTCTCAGTGGTACGATACCGGGTGAATCCACTCTAAGGGCCTGCTCGTGGAATGTGGCCGGTATAAATTCACCTGTCAAATGTTCTAAAATATTACATTCCTTAAGAAAACAACATATGCATATTGCCTGTCTCCAGGAGACCCATCTGTCAGATAGTGAGCATGAAAAATTGGCCAAGGGTTGGGTTAAGGAGGTCCACTACTCCTCAGGCACTACTCATAGTGCCAGAGTGGCGGTCCTCTTAAGCAAATTTCTTCCTTATACTGTTCATAAAGTGGTCAGGAACCCGGGAGGAGGTATTTGTTTTTACATCCGGAGGTGCAAGAGATGGAGATGATGATTGCGAATATCTATGCCCCAAATGTTTTAACATGGAATTTTTTCAACAGATTATGGGTTTGTGTACCACCTTTCAGAAGCTCCCTATTCTGATGTTTGGCGACTTTAGTGCGGTCCTAGACCCGGATATGGATCGCCTTGGAGGGGCTTCTTCCACTGATGATCAGCCTGCGAGGGGCTTCACTCAGTTCTGTCAGGTACTGGATTTGGTGGACGTCTGACGACTTTACCATTCTGTAGATAAGGACTTCACACATGTGGCTCGGGCTCATCCTACTATGTTTCGGATAAATTATATACTAGTGTCTTCCCTAGGGTGTTTAGTGCAGAGATTAGAACTCCCACTATTTCCGATCATGCTTTAGTGTGGATGGAACTCCAGGGTGTCCAATTGGAATCTGCGCTTAGTCAGTGGAGGTTCCCTAGATATCTTTATTGGGATACACGTTACAGAGAGTACATTGTTCAGAAATGGGATCTGCTGGATAATGCTGCCTCCACATTGGATTCAGTACTGTTGTAGGAGGCTGCCAAGGCGGTCCTTCAAGGGGAGACTATAGCATACATGGCTAGACAGCGGAAGGAGCATTCCCGGGAATTATTGTATTTGCACTGTGCAGTTGACACTTATAAGCATCAGTGGATTGCTTTGAGGAGTCCGGTGAACAGAGAATCCCTTCAGGCTGCTCGGGTGGGCTTCAGGTTAAGCTTCATGAACATACTTTAAAATCCTTCCAATTTTACAAACATAAATTCTATAGCTATGGGAATCGGTCTGGTAAATTATTGGCCCGTATGGTTCATCCTTGGCAGGGCCCCCACTTTTGTAAAGGGATTTTGCAGCATTCTTCCTTCGTCATCGATAGGGATTGTCTTACTGATATTTCTTCCCGCCATTTTCGGGACTTCTTTTCTAGGAAAGCTTCGCCTCCGGGTGCAGTGGCTTCCTACTTGGCCTCCTTACAGTTGCCTCGGGTTTCAGGAGCCGCGGTTGAGGACTTGCATTTTCCTATCACGGCCTTGGAGATTCGGCAGGTCATTCGGGACTCTCCGTTCTCTAAGGCCCAGGGACCTGATGGTTTCTCCTCTGAATTTTATAAAATATTACAGGATCGCATAGTTGGTTCCTTGGAGGCTTACTTTACCGGGATGGAGTCCTCAGGGGCCTTCCCTGCTCATGTTAATTGGGCGCATATTCTGCTAATTCCCCAGCCTAACCGGAACCCGGCTTTTGTGGATTCTTATCATCTCATTTCTTTGATTAATTTTGAGCTTAAACTGTTGGCTAAAATTCTGGCTAACCGGCTGACTGGCTTTTTACCGGATTTTACCGGATTTTTACCTGGGGTTCATTCAGGGTAGACAGGCAGTTTGGAATGTTTGGAAGGTCATGGTGGCTCTGGGTCATAGCGCGACACACTCACTTCCGGGTCTATTGATTAGTCTTGATGCCAGTAAAGCATTTGATTGTGTGGATTGGGAGTACTTGTTCGCGGTGCTTGAGAGCTATGGGTTGGGGGGTTCTTTTCTGACCATGGTTCGTCTGTTGTATCATCTTCCTAGTTCAGCAGTCTTGATTAATGGACTGGTTTCTGGTTATTTTCCAGTGGAGCGTGGTACCCATCAGGATTGTCCTCTTTCCCCTATATTATTCATTTTATCTTTGGAGCCCCTATTGCGGCAGATTCGGGAGGATGGCATGGTTGTTGGGTTGTTTGTGGGGCGGGAGGAGGTCCGTTGTCTGGCCTTTGCAGACGATATTTTGCTGCTATTGACCCAATTGGGTCAGTCTCTTCCTAGAGTGTTGCAAGTGGTTGGTGATCATGGCGGCGTGTCTGGTTTGGAGTTAAATTTGGATAAGTCTGAGGCTTTGGCTGTTGGTGGGTACGCTTATGAGGATTGGTCGATCCCCTTCCCTCTGCGAAAGGTGGCACACAAACTTAAATATTTGGGGGTATACATCACTGGTAATCTATCCTGGGCCTATAAGGAAAATTTCTCTTGAACAAGTCCAGGGATCTTTTGAGTCTTTGGACTCGGTTTCCATTGTCCCTACGGGGTTGAATTGCTCTTTACAAAATGATGTTGTTTCCTAAGTGGGTCTATGCGATATAGACTTTTCCACTGTATATGACTAATAAAGATATTAACTTGTATCCCACTGTCTTACGTAAATTTCTTTGGAACAATAGAAAACCCAGAATGACTCTTGCTCAATTATCTCTCCCTGTGGGATGGGGTGGACTGGCACTCCCGGACCAGAGGCGCTACAACATAGCCTGCCTTCTTAGGCACTTGGTGGACTGGATTAAGAACACTCAGTTTTATACGCCTGTCACACTTGAGCAGCAGTTGATGGCTCCTACTCACTTGATGTACTATCTTCATGCTAAGTGCCCACACCGGATTTTTCCCACCAGGACTCATCCTCTGCTACGCTCCATGAGACAATATTGGCAATAGTTGTGCAAACGTATGCATTTGCCTTTTACCTCCACAATTCTGTTGCCTTATGGGGTAATCGAGACCTGGATCCTGATGGTTCCAAATTATATTTACAACAGGAGGGTGTGCCTCATTCTTTCCAGGATCTACAGGCAGTGGGTCTCTTAGAGGCTCGGAATTGGCTTTTCTACTGCCAGGTGTCTCATTATATCCGCTCTCTGGATGCTGCTACTTTGAATGAAGACAGGGCGTATGTGGTGTGTGAGACTCTGACTGTTCCGCCTGACTAGGATTAGCTTATCCTTTCATCAAGTTAGTTTGAGCTGCTTTGCGGTCCCTTGGTGGTGGCAGCTGTGTGGAATCAGGATTTCTTTCCGTCTGAACGTATCACAGGCACTGGAGTTCGTCTTCTTATGAAACATCTTCCTCGGATGACTCGTTCTGTGGTATTGCAGGAGCAACACTTTAAGTTTATATTGCGGCTGCATGTCTCTCCCTATGTTTCTGGATATGCCCCTCATGTTCGGTGTCCTCGGTGCCTGTCCGCACTTCAGGCTTGCTTCACATGTTTTGGTCTTGTGACCGCATTCAGACATTTTGGTCTTTTGTAGCTTTGTACCTGCAGTCTGTTCTGTGCAAGCAGATTCCTTTGAGAGCGGATGTTCTGCTCTTTTCTCAGGGGGTTCATTTGGGTTTGTCTAGAGGAGGCAACATGTTATTGCAAAAGGCCTCTTTGTTGGCCTTGAAGTGTATCCTACTGTTGTGGCATCAAGCTGAAGTTCCGACCCTTACTATGTGGAGAAATGAACTGTTTACTCTGTTGAAATTTGAATACCTGGATGTTCGGAGGGGAGGTCCTGGGTCCTGGAGGAAATTTAGGAGAATATGGGCTCCCATTTGGGAGGGATTGTCCCATCAAGCTCAAAGTTCTTTATTGAACTTTTGACACTGGAGTGCGGGAGACTGGGAGTTGGGAGAAGGATTCTGGTGGGGGAGGGGTTCTGTGGGTCTTTGTTAAGGATTGACATGAAAGACCTGATTGTTTCTGCTATTCCTCTTGTTAGTGGTTGTTGGTTTGATGTGGCTTGTATTTGTATATTTGAAAAATTAAATAAAAATTATTTTAAAAAAAAATGGAGGTGGAGGCAATCTGATCAGTGATGGAAACTACAAATCTTTAATACATCCGACTGAAAACTATATGGATTCTTGTCTTGCATCCTAATGACCTCTGGGGCCATCCATAGAATGGATCCTGATAATTGTTCAAACTGATGAGATCCACTCCATCGAGATTTCACTGTAGCAAGACCAAAATCTCCAATTTTAACTGTAAGATCTTCATGAAGAAATATATTATTACTCTTCAAATCTCTGTGGATAATTGACTTTGCGTGCAAATAGTCCATGCCCTGTGCTGTCTGTCGTGCAATATCAATGAGCTTGATCATTTCAAATTTGGTTTCTATGATGTGTAGATGATGATATAAACTGGAACCCTCATACCACTGTGTGACTATAGCCAGCTGTGGTTTTGTAGAGTAGCCCATGAATAGCAGAATATTTACATGTCGTGTTTTCCTTTGTTTTTTTGTCAAAATTAGTTTTTCTCAATTTACTACTTTCTTGGAAAAAAAAATAATATGACTTGGTATTGGACTGAATGTATTGGATTGAATAGCCAGTGCACTATGGGGTCTTCCCCCTGATCCAAGGCCACTGCCGCTTCTTGACTGCTGCTCTCATGCAAAGAACCAGACTCTGCCAGTGAAACTTCATCCTGGGGCAACAGTGGCATGAAATTGGATTTTTCATCCTCCCAGTCTGTCAGACTGAACCTCCTGGTCCAAGCCTGTATCCTCGTCTGGATGAAGCGCATGCTGAGGGGATTTCACCTCTACCACCGGCTCTATAAGCAGATGCTGAGGACCCTTGGCAGTTGAAATAGGCTTTCCAAATGAGGCTTTCAAAATATGTGAATTCTTGAGGACCCTGGTAAGGACCTTCTGCCAGTCCTCGTGGGCTCAGTGGCCCCTGCACATCTGAGCTTGGCCATTACACTTTTGGAAGGCTCTGGAAAGTGACTCTTCCCCTGGGAATGCACCTTCTGTGGATCCCCCAGCCTTGGAGAAATTGGAGGAGACTGAGTCCAAGGCTCATTCATGCTCTGCTGCACACAGGACATGAACACTCCTCAACTGGCCATCCAGTGCAAACTTGGCATGATATAGGGGTAGGAAGGTTTGAAGGGTCCATCCCTGTTGAAGCATAATCAAGGGGTTTTGAAGCAGATAGAGGCTTTAAAAAAATATATCATTTCAAATCCAAGATGGCTGCTGCCAGCAAAATTGTAGCCCAAAACAGCTGTTGGTGACTTCCATGAAGGACAAAAAACACAGAGAAAGGGGTTTTAGAGGAGGAGGACCTAGGCTCTGGGTGCAGAAAACTTCAAATTTGACTTTTGAAGAGCCCCCACTCCACCCCCGGGTTATCATATGGCTCCAGAAAAAGAGGATGGATTGAGATATCCAGGTTTTACTTCCATAAACATTTGTCATGAAAGGGGGGAAGGACCATGCAGCCAGCCCACTATTAATCCTTGCCAAGCCATACAACCTGCACTCAAGCTCCTGAATAAATCAGAGATGTGAGCAGCTAAGCAGAGGATGGCTCCTGAGCTTCAAAATACAAAATCAGGCAGGCTAGCTAGGTGTCCTTGAGGGCTGATCCTGCTAGTAGCAGACTTCAGCAGCGCAAGTGGGGCCTTATGAATGACCTGTACAGGGGCATCAACACCTTCTTCCTTCTACTGGTTACGCCTCTCTTTATACAGCCCAGCATCCTTCTGGCAGCAGCCACCATCTTGTCACACTATTTTTTTGCTTTTAGATTTTCGGACACTATCACACCAAGGTCCCTCTCCCCATCCGTGCATATCAGCCTTTCCATTCCCAGTATATACAGCTCCTTCCGATTATTAATCCCCAAATACATTACTCTGCATTTCTTTGCATTGAATTTTAGTTCCCAGATTTTAGACCATTCCTCTAACTTTTGTAGATTCTTTTTCATGTTTTCCACTCCCTCCTTGGTATCTACTCTGTTACAAATCTTGGTATCATCCGCAAAAAGGCAAACTTTTCTCAGCACCAAACCTGAGCGACTCCACTATTCATCTTTCCTTCCTCCGAGCAACTTCCATTAACCACCACCCTCTGGTGTCTGTCCGTCAACCAGTTTCTAATCCAGTTCACCACTTTGGGTCCTGACTTCAGCCCTTCAAGTTTGTTCAAGAGCCTCCTATGAGGAACTGTGTCAAAGGCTTTGCTAAAATCTAAGTAAATTACATCTAGCATATGTCCTCGATCCAACTCCCCGGTCACCCAATCAAAAAATTCAATCAGATTCGTAGCATTCTGTTCGCCTTTTCGCCACCACCACACATTGCGTGGACGGCTTCATCGACTTCTCGATCATAATTCCCAAGTCTCTTTCCTGGGAGGTATCTCCAAGTACCCCCCGGACATCCTGTATTCGTGCATGAGATTTTTGTTACCTACATGCATCACTTTACACTTATCCACATTGAACCTCATCTGCCATTTTGATGCCCATTGCTCGAGCCTGATTATGTCATGTTGCAGATCTTCGCAATCCCTCTGTGTCTTCACTACTCTGAATAACTTCGTATCGTCCGCAAATTTAATCACCTCTCTCGTCGTACCAATGTCCAGATCGTTTATAAAGATGTTGAAGAACATGGGTCCAAGCACTGAGCCCTTAGGCACCCCACTGCAGACACTCTTCCAGTCCGAGTATTATCCATTTACCCCCACTCTCTGTTTCTTATGCTCCAGCCACTTTTTAATCCACAATTCCATGGCTCGCAATTTTCCAAAGTAGTCGTCCATGTGGAACCTTGTCAAACGCCTTCTGAAAATCCAGATTTACAATGTCGACCGGGTCGCCCTTGTCTATCTGTCTATTTACTCCCTCAAAGAAGTGCAGCAAGTTCATCAAACACGATCTGCCTTTGCTAAAACAGTCCTCATCAGCCCATGTCCGTCAAGTTGATCCTTTATCAGTGACTCTACCATCTTTCCTGGTACCGAGGTCAGACTCACCGGACTGTAGTTTTCCGGATCTCCCTTCAAACCTTTTTTGAAGATCGACGTAACATTCCCCACCTTCCAGTCTTCCAGAATCTTTCCCGATTTGATTGACAGATTGGCTATTAGTTGAAGCATTTAAGCTATGGTCCATTTCAGTTCCTTGATGACCCTCAGATGGAGGTCATCTGGTCCCAGTTATTTATCGCTCTTAAGCCTATCAATCTGCCCACACACCTCCTCTAGACTGACCGTCAATCCTGTCAGCTTTCCATTTCTTCGTTTCCAACATATAGCCTGATGGGTTCCGGTATGCTGTTTACCTCTTCGGTAAATACAGACGCAAAAAATGTGTTCAGTTTGTCAGCAATTGCTTTGTCCTCCCTTTATTCCATGGTTATCCAATGGCGCCTCCACCCCCCCCCCCCCCCCCGCTTCCTTTGTGGGTTGTTTCCCCTTAATATATCGAAAGAACGGCTTGAAGTTCTTCGCCTCTTTGGCTATTTTTTTCTCATAGTCTCTTTTGGCCCTTTTTACCGCCTTATGGCACCTGCGTTGATGTTGTTTGTGCTTGTTGAAGTTTTCATCCCTTTTTGACCTTTTCCATTCCGTAAACAAAGCTTTCTTGTCTCTTATCGCTTCCTTAACCTCTACAGTGAGCCATGCCGGTTCTTTGCTCTTTTTCCTCTTGGGCCTCTTGTTGATATGCGGTATATATAGATTTTACGCCTTGTGACTATGTCCTTAAATAATAATAATAATAACAGTTTATATACCGCAGGACCGTGAACTTCTATGCAGTTTACAATGATTAGAAATGTTACAGATTGAGTGAATAAACAAAGTTACAGATTGAATGAATAAACAAAGTACAGATTTGGCGACAGGTGGTTCTTGCGCTTGGTTGTTAAGGACTAAGATTGAATAGGTTAGTTTCCTAAGTATTTCAGGAATACATGTGTTTTCAGGCGTTTCCTGAATTCTCCATAGGTAGTAGGCACAAGCAATTGTTCAAGGTCTTTACCCCATAATGCTGCTTGATGTGCGAGAAGATGTTGATGAGAAACGAAGTTCAGGTGTGAGCTTCGTTTGTGTCTGTTGGTTGAGAAAGAGAAAAGGTCTGTTATGTATTTAGGGGCTAAGCCATAGAGTACCTTTAAGCAAAAACAACCAAACTTGAATTTCACACGTGCCTCCATTGGTAGCCAGTGTAGAAGTCGATAGGAAAGTGTCACTTCTTCAGTCCACGGAGTAGTCTAACCGCTGTATTTTGAACTAGTTGCAATCGCCGCATGTACTTCTGGGGGAGTGTCAAGTAGGCGATGTCACAATAATCGAGTTGACTCAGAATAAGGGATTGTACTAGAATTCGAAATGATGAGGCATCGAAGTAAGCTCTGATGGACCAAAGTTTCCAGAGGGTATGAAAGATTTTTCTGATCAAGGAGTCTACCTGGTCTTTCATGGTCAGGTTTTGGTCCAGTGTTACACCCAATATCTTCATAGTGGGTTGAATTGGATAACTAAGGTTGTTGATGCACATTGGTGCTTTAGTGTCGAGTGGGTATGGCCCTGTTATGAAAAATTTTGTTTTCTCTGAGTTTAGTTTTGGTCTGAATTCGGTCCAAGCTTGCTCTAGCGTTTTTACTTATCCTCTTCTTAATATTCTTCCCTACCATGAGTCTCATCCCTTCGTAATTCCCTTTTCAGAAATTAAATGCCATGGCTGTCGTTTTGGACTGATGTTGCTCCCCTGCGTCCAGATCAAAGTGGATCATATTGTGATCGCTGTTTCCCAGTGTCCCTTTTACTTCTATATCTTGTGCCAGTCCTCGCAGGCCATTTAAAATTAAGTCCAGAATTGTATTTCCTCTAGTATTTTCCTTGACAAGTTGTTCCAGGAAGCAATCGCCTACAGCATCCAAGAACTTGGTCTCCCTAATGCAGCTGGAGGTGCCTAGGTTCCAGTCTATTCCCGGATAGCTGAAGTCACCCATGATAACTGCGTTACCTCCCTTGCAGTTGCGTTTAATCTCGTCCGTTATTTCTCCATCAATTTCTTTGGGCTGCCCTGGGGGTTGTTAGTAGATGCCGATCTTCATTTCCAGGCCATTTGTTCCCAGAATTTTGACCCATAGAGACTAACTAATCCGTCAGTTCTCTCCAGTAGATTCAATTCCCTCTTTGATGTATATGGCAATGCCCCCACCTTTTTGAGCCACTCTGTCTCTGCAGTATAGTTTGTATCCCGGTAGCACAGTGTTCCAGACGTTTTCCTCAGTCCATCATGTGTCCGTGATGTCTGTGACATCAATGTTGTCTTTTTGTGCCATAGCTTCTAATTCACCCATCTTAGTTTTAAGGCTCCTTGCGTTCGTGTACATACACTTGAGTTTGCGGCCTGTTCCTTTTTTGCATTTCCTTCCCTCTTTGTGTCCCTTTCGGTCTGTTTTGCCTGCGATCCAGGGAGTCTTCCCCTCTATCTTCCTGTACGGTATCCTCTGGGTATACCGGTTTCCAAACCATCAACTCTCTCTCTCGGTCGACTGTCAGCTTTCCCCTTCTTCCTATTTTAAAAGCCTCTCAACTTCTCTCTTGATGTTGCTTGCAAGTAGCCTCATTCTGTCTCTGCTGAGATGGAGTCCGTCCTTCCTGAATAGCTTGCTCGTCCCCCAGAACGTCATCCAGTTGCACACAAAGTGGAATCCTTCTTTCTCACACCAGTGCTGAATCCATGTGTTGACTGCTTGCAGCTCCATCTGCCTCTTCTCATCAGTCCTGGGTTCCGGCAGGATCTCCGAGAACGCTATTCTCTGGCATTCTGGTCTTCAGCTTCCTTCCTAGCATCTGGAACTGGTCCTTCAGCACTTCCCTGTTGTAGTTCCTGTTGCTCACGTTGTTCGTTTCCACATGGATCACCACACTTCTTCCACACTGTCGATTATCCTGTCGATGCGACTCACTATGTCTTCTACCTTGGCTCTCAGGAGGCAGGTCACCATCCGATCCAGTCTTCCTCCCATTATGTTGCTGTCGACTTATCTGATGATGGATTCCCCCACAATGATTTGCTGTCCTCTCTATCTTCTCTTGATTCTCCAACCGCAGGTCCGTATCCATAGTTCCTGCTGCTGTCACCCATTTCTTCGTGATGGTTCTCCATCGGGTGGTTCACATTCTCTGTAGGTGTATTTCAGCAGTTGCTGGTGATTTTCCATGGCCTCCCTGTATGCCTCCTCTATGAACTTCTCCAGCTCTTGGACTTCTTCCTCGATGGTGTCCTCTATCTTGTTCTCTGCTTCCTCTGTCTTGATGTTCTCTATATCTCTGTCTCCCTCCTCTGCTGCTTGAAGTGTCTCCAGTTCCAGTATTCTATGCTCCAGGAGTCTGACTTGTTTCTTCAGGCTCTCCAGTTCTCCACATTGAGCGCATATGTAAGACCGCCTCCCAGAGGGGAAGTAGTCATACATATGGCAAATAGTGCAGAAAACTGAGCTGTATAGCTCTTGTTTCTGTCTATTGCTTCCATTGCTGCCTGCTTGCCGGTCTGCTGTGGATGTCTTCTATGTCTGCTGTGGCTGTCCTCTGCACCTGCTGTGTCCTCTGTGCCTGCCTGGCTGCGACTGTCTTCAGCGCCTGCTGTCCTCTGTGTCTGCCTGGCTGCTTGCCTGCTGTGCCTGCTGTGGTCTCGTTCCGCTCTCCTTTAGCGGTGTGTGGTTGTGTGTCCTCTGTACCTGCTGTGTCTGCCTGGTTATGTGCCCTCTGTGCCTGCTGTGGACTCCTTCCGCTCTCCTTTAGCGGTGCGTGGTTGTGTGTACTCTGTACCTGCTGTGTCTGCCTGGTTGTGTGCCCTCTGCACCTGCTGTGATCTCTTTCTGCTCTTCTTCAGCGGTGGCTCATTCTATCTCAAGGCCCTTCGCAAAGGTGCTCTCACTAAGGTGAGCGCCTTTAACGCTCGCCTTCAATGCGTGCCAAACGTCTGAGCGCCATTGTCCCTCCCCTTTTAAGGGGGAGCTTCGGTGGTCGAGAACGCTATTCTCTGGCATTCTGGTCTTCAGCTTCCTTCCTAGCATCTGGAACTGGTCCTTCAGCACTTCCCTGTTGTAGTTCCTGTTGCTCACGTTGTTCGTTTCCACATGGATCACCACCACCGTATTTTCTTCTTCCACACTGTCGATTATCCTGTCGATGCGACTCACTATGTCTTCTACCTTGGCTCTCAGGAGGCAGGTCACCATCCGATCCAGTCTTCCTCCCATTATGTTGCTGTCGACTTGTCTGATGATGGATTCCCCCACAATGATTTGCTGTCCTCTCTATCTTCTCTTGATTCTCCAACCGCAGGTCCGTATCCATAGTTCCTGCTGCTGTCACCCATTTCTTCGTGGTGGTTCTCCATCGGGTGGTTCACATTCTCTGTAGGTGTATTTCAGCAGTTGCTGGTGATTTTCCATGGCCTCCCTGTATGCCTCCTCTATGAACTTCTCCAGCTCTTGGACTTCTTCCTCGATGGTGTCCTCTATCTTGTTCTCTGCTTCCTCTGTCTTGATGTTCTCTATATCTCTGTCTCCCTCCTCTGCTGCTTGAAGTGTCTCCAGTTCCAGTATTCTATGCTCCAGGAGTCTGACTTGTTTCTTCAGGCTCTCCAGTTCTCCGCATTGAGCGCATATGTAAGACCGCCTCCCAGAGGGGAAGTAGTCATACATATGGCAAATAGTGCAGAAAACTGAGCTGTATAGCTCTTGTTTCTGTCTATTGCTTCCATTGCTGCCTGCTTGCCGGTCTGCTGTGGATGTCTTCTATGTCTGCTGTGGCTGTCCTCTGCACCTGCTGTGTCCTCTGTGCCTGCCTGGCTGCGACTGTCTTCAGCGCCTGCTGTCCTCTGTGTCTGCCTGGCTGCTTGCCTGCTGTGCCTGCTGTGGTCTCGTTCCGCTCTCCTTTAGCGGTGTGTGGTTGTGTGTCCTCTGTACCTGCTGTGTCTGCCTGGTTATGTGCCCTCTGTGCCTGCTGTGGTCTCCTTCCGCTCTCCTTTAGCGGTGCGTGGTTGTGTGTACTCTGTACCTGCTGTGTCTGCCTGGTTGTGTGCCCTCTGCACCTGCTGTGATCTCTTTCTGCTCTTCTTCAGCGGTGGCTCGTTCTATCTCAAGGCCCTTCGCAAAGGTGCTCTCACTAAGGTGAGCGCCTTTAACGCTCGCCTTCAATGCGTGCCAAACGTCTGAGCGCCATTGTCCCTCCCCTTTTAAGGGGGAGCTTCGGTGGTCGATGTCGGGGGTGGGCAGAGCTAACTCTCGCCAATTCCCCTCTTGATCTCCTGCCTCTGCTTCTCTCTCCTGCTCTTTTTTCCCCCCCTATGGCTTCTCTCTCCCTCTGCCTCTCTCTGCAGAAGTATAGAAAGTTTTTGATGTCAGGGGAAGCAGATCTTTGTAAAATAGGCATTAGAATGATGCTGAAAGGCTGATCCTTATAGGTGCAATTTTGTTCAGAATCCATTTGGGGAAATGGCCGTTCCCTTTGCACCATACCTAGCCATGCCTATGATCACTGGTGGTCTAATGGGAACAAGAGCAATTCCTAGTTGCTCCTGTTCCATTCAGGCCCAGACTCAACTGGAGAACACATTATGCCGATTTGTGCAATTTACAGTATTTGGCAGCTTGATCCCTAGTGGCAGTAATGTGAGACTATTATTTATTTTGAATTTGACTCACACTTTTTTCAGAAGTAGCTTGAGGTGAGTTACATTCAGGGGCAGCTGTTATTTCCCTGTCCCTTGAGGACTTACATTCTAAGTTTGTACCTAAGACAAAAGAGGAACTCATTGAATGCAGCCTTTGATTGGACTGCAATTTCCCTAACTGGTTTAGTGAAAGCACAAAAGGCATGAAGGGAAAAATGCTTATGTAGCATTCACTAGATAAAATTTTGGGAATACTGTTACATTGTTCCCAGTGTTCAGCATGGTAATTAAGTGCAGAATGACTGGTAGGGAGAAATGAATGGAAAGAGGTTCACAAGATTGCTTTTTCAACGAACCAGGAGCAATAACACTGTGGCAACTTCAATGGTATATAGAGAGGGGTAAATTGTGTTGAGATTAGCACCCCCAATTATTTTGAAAAGTTAGCTTTTATGCAGAAAAGAGGAGCAGAAAATATTCATATACATTTGCCACTGAGATTCAGTGAAAGGAGGGTGTGCCTAAGTGCTAGTAACAAATCATTTATAGATCTGCAGTGCAGCAAAGTAAGACAGCTTATGCAGCAAGGCAGCGAAGCTTTACAAACCGTGCTCTGATGTGGTCAGATGTAGTGATAGAAAATCTAACACTGGTTAGATTTTATGAAACTGAAAATTGAGAAGTAGCTCTATTTGACTCCTAGGGCTTAATTTTGGAAAGAACGGCTACAGGAGAAGTCCCAAAGCCACCTATTATATGCCTATTTCTACAAATCAATAAGAAAAATAATTTTACCCCTCACATATTTTGAGTAGAGGGGTTAACTTTGTCCTAGCCAATTGTGGTTGATAGGTAAACTATTTGTTTCTAAGAGGGTGGTTTTAAAAGTTTAGTAAAAAGGTTAGTCCAGCTAGTTTCCATTTTTTTTTCATATCATGGGAAAAATAGACGTATGTTTTGAAAATGCCCCTCCACGTCCAGCAAGCTTCCAGTTTTTTCATAAGTTAAGTCCAATTTAAGCATATGGTGCTAGATGTCCAAAGTCAGGTGTAAAAAATGCCTAATTTCAAAAGGCAAAAACACATACATCTAGAAATATTTTTATTTTGAAAATCCTCTATCTGGACATCCAGGCCATGGGACACCCACACTGTCATGACATCTATCTTTATACCACATTTTCAAACAAAATTTCATCCAAGTCCCAGAACAAGACCATTTGGACGTGGGAGGGGCCAGTCCTGTAATGGACTGACCACCCAGAGATGGCAACAGAGCAGTGGGGCACGTTAGAAGGCACTGCTGTAAACTTTACAAAAAGGTGCCAGATAAACATCTTACCAGAACTCCCTCATAGGTTATGGTGAGCCCCCTCCCCAAATACCCCCAAAACCTACTATACCCACCTGTCTACAACCCCAATAGTCCTTATGGCTGCAGGTGGCATTTATATGGCAGTAGAGTAGGATTTTGGGGGGCTCACAATTTCCACCATAAATGTAGTGGTTAGAGTGGGTCCTCCTCTCTAAGTTTCACTAGCCCACCCATCAGGCTACTGTGTGCAGCTCTACTAAGTTTTCCTATACCAGATGCTGCTGTTTTAAAGACAGATATGTACCTTTTTATTCTCACTTTAGTGTGGTGGAAGGGGGTCAGTGAGCACTGGGAGAATGTGAAGGTGTCTTACCTTGAAGTGTGCAGTGGTCATCTGGTCAGTTTGGGCACTTTTGTGGCACTTAGACCCTTCTAAAACAGGTCTAGTTCCAAACATATAAGTTCCATCCAGGATGTCTTGCAAAATGTTTGATTAATTATCGCTGCAAGACGTCCAAGTCTATCCTGCACTTGAGACTGCACAAAGCCCACCTATAACACACCTCCACCATGCCCATGCTCTGAACGTACAGAGGCTGGAACACTTTGCCAGACATACAAAAAACAATTTTGATTATCAGCACTTGGATGTCCTGGCGATTAGGACATCTAAGTGCTGATTTAGGATGATTTTTGGATGCCTATGTTTTTTTAATTATGAGCTCCTAAGTGTCTAGTGCTCAATGGCGACTACGTTGTTTAACTTGCTTTTTTTTAACCAAACATTTCAAACTACCCTTGTATATGCTTAAAATATTTTTATTTACATATTTATTTTATTTCAGATATTTTATAAATCACTATATCCTGCAAGTCACAGTGGCTAGCAACAGAAAAATACCTCTCCTTCAACTTTTGTGCTCTCAGAAATCCACCATTTTTGTCAAACCCCTTTCTTGAGCTCATTCATAGTACAGTTCTTTCAAAAACCTGACTAAACTAAAATGCCTTTTGTTCAATATGATTACATTTTCAGGTAGAAGGCTTTGGAAACAAATGGCAAATGCATTATTCAAATCATTATTCAAATAGTTTGTCTGGATAACTTCCCCATCTTCTCCCACTGATTGGTATAACAAGAGATTGTGCTGAAGGCTATTCCTAGGATATTGGTTAACTTTGGCTGAACAGCACTGACATTTACTGCTGGTCATAGGAGTCGGAACGAGGCACAAGGGCCGTGGCCTACCCAAAAATTGGCGATGGTTCAGGTCCCCAACCTTACCTCCTCTTCTGGTTCACCCACCTTGCCTCCTCTTCCTTCCCTTCCCTCAATGGGACCCTGCGGCACAATGTCATCAGCTCCAGACTTCCCCACACCTGCCTTTCCCCCGGGTTAATAATTTTAAAGGTTCTGGGAGCTGCAGCACAGTGTCCTTGAGATGAAACATAGAAACATGATGGCAGATAAAGGCGCCAAATGACCCATCTAGTCTGCCTATCTGCAGTAACAATTATCTCTTTCTCTTTCTGAGAAATCCCATGTGTCTACTTTTTTGAATTCAGACACAGTCTCTGTCTCCACCACCTCTTCTGGGAGATTGTTCCATGCATCTACCACCCTTTCTGTAAAAAAGTATTTCCTTAGATTACTCCAGAGCTTATCACCTCTTAACTTTATCTTATGCCCTCTCATTGCAGAGTTTCCTTTAAAATTAAAGAGACTCGACTCATGCGCATTTACATTACATAGGTATTTAAATGTCTCTTATATCTCCCCTTTCCTGCCTTTCCTCCAAAGTATATAGATTGAGATCTTTAAGTCTGTCCCCATACACCTTATGTTGAAGACCACATACCATTTTAGTAGCCTTCCTCTGGATCGTCTCCATCCTTTTTATATCTTTTTGAAGGTGCACGTCCAGAATCATACACAATATTTTAAATGAGGTCTCACCAAAGTCTTATACAGGGGCATCAATACCTCCTTTTTCCTACTAGCCATACCTCTCCCTATGCAACCTAGCATCTTCTAGCTTTTGCCGTCAAGTTTGCAACCTGTTTGGCCACCTTAAGATCATCATATACAATCACACCCAAGACCTGCTCTTTTGTTGTGCACATAAGCTCTTCAACTCCCTAATCTGTACCGTTCTCATCGGGTTTTTGCAGCCCAAATGCATGACCTTGCATTTCTTAGCATTACATAGTAACATAGTAACATAGTAGATGACAGCAGATAAAGACCCGAATGGTCCATCCAGTCTGCCCAACCTGATTCAATTAAAAAAAATTTTTTTTTTTTTTTTCTTCTTAGCTATTTCTGGGCGAGAATCCAAAGCTTTACCCGGTACTGTGCTTGGGTTCCAACTGCCGAAATCTCTGTTAAGACTTACTCCAGCCCATCTACACCCTCCCAGCCATTGAAGCCCTCCCCTGCCCATCCTCCTCCAAACGGCCATACACAGACACAGACCGTACAAGTCTGCCCAGTAATTGGCCTAGTTCAATCTTTAATATTATTTTCTGATTCTAAATCTTCTGTGTTCATCCCACGCTTCTTTGAACTCAGTCACAGTTTTACTCTCCACCACCTCTCTCGGGAGCGCATTCCAGGCATCCACCACCCTCTCCGTAAAGTAGAATTTCCTAACATTGCCCCTGAATCTACCACCCCTCAACCTCAAATTATGTCCTCTGGTTTTACCATTTTCCTTTCTCTGGAAAAGATTTTGTTCTACGTTAATACCCTTTAAGTATTTGAACGTCTGAATCATATCTCCCCTGTCTCTCCTTTCCTCTAGGGTATACATATTCAGGGCTTCCAGTCTCTCCTCATATGTCTTCTGGTGCAAGCCTCCTATCATTTTCGTCGCCCTCCTCTGGACCGCCTCAAGTCTTCTTACGTCTTTCGCCAGATACGGTCTCCAAAACTGAACACAATACTCCAAGTGGGGCCTCACCAATGACCTGTACAGGGGCATCAACACCTTCTTTCTTCTACTGACTACGCCTCTCTTTATACAGCCCAGAATCCTTCTGGCAGCAGCCACTGCCTTGTCACACTGTTTTTTCGCCTTTAGATCTTCGGACACTATCACCCCAAGGTCCCTCTCCCCGTCCGTGCATATCAGCTTCTCTCCTCCCAGCATATACGGTTCCTTCCTATTATTAATCCCCAAATGCATTACTCTGCATTTCTTTGCATTGAATTTTAGTTGCCAGGCATTAGACCATTCCTCTAACTTTTGCAGATCCTTTTTCATATTTTCCACTCCCTCTTCGGTGCCTAATCTGTTACAAATCTTGGTATCATCTGCAAAAAGGCACACTTTTCCTTCTAACCCTTCAGCAATGTCACTTACATACATATTGAACAGGATTGGCCCCAGCACCGAACCCTGAGGGACTCCACTAGTCACCTTTCCTTCCTTCGAGCAACTTCCATTAACCACCACCCTCTGGCGTCTGTCCGACAGCCAGTTTCTGACCCAGTTCACCACTTTGGGTCCTAACTTCAGCCCTTCAAGTTTGTTCAACAGCCTCCTATGAGGAACTGTATCAAAGGCTTTGCTGAAATCCAAATAAATTACATCTAGCATATGTCCTCGATCCAGCTCTCTGGTCACCCAATCAAAAAATTCAATCAGGTTTGTTTGGCATGATTTACCTTTTGTAAAGCCATGTTGCCTCGGATCCTGTAACCCATTAGATTCAAGGAAATACACTATCCTTTCTTTCAGCAACACTTCCATTATTTTTCCAACAACTGAAGTGAGGCTCACCGGCCTGTAGTTTCCTGCTTCATCCCTGTGACCACTTTTATGAATAGGGACCACATCCGCTCTCCTCCAATCCCCAGGAATCACTCCCGTCTCCAGAGATTTGTTGAACAAGTCTTTAATAGGACTCGCCAGAACCTCTCTGAGTTCCCTTAGTATCCTGGGATGGATCCCGTCTGGTCCCATCGCTTTGTCCACCTTCAGTTTTTCAAGTTGCTCATAAACACCCTCCTCCGTGAACGGCGCAGAATCTACTCCATTTTCTCGTGTAACTTTGCCGGACAATCTCGGTCCTTCTCCAGGATTTTCTTCTGTGAACACAGAACAGAAGTATTTGTTTAGCACATTTGCTTTCTCCTCATCACTCTCCACATATTTGTTCCCAGCATCTTTTAGCCTAGCAATTCCATTTTTTATCTTCCTCCTTTCACTAATATATCTGAAAAAATTTTTATCTCCCTTTTTTACATTTTTAGCCAAATTTTAGCTGCCAAATTTCAGACCATTTTTCAAGCTTTGCCAGGTCTTGCGCCAGCAGACTCACAACAAATAGGAGGACAGCAAACAGGAAGGACAGGAAACAGGAGGACAGCAAACAGGAAGTCAGCTTAGCAGCAGAAATTACTCAGCCGAGAGCGTAGTTAGAAGCAGATAGCACCCAACAGAGACACACAACCAGCAAACAGACAGAGCTCAGCAGAAACAAGAGCCAGACCGCCATACAGGCCCGACAGACACAACCAGGCTAACCTAGTCCAACCGACAGCAAAGCAAGCAGGTAGAAAACTGTGGCTGAAGACCAGCCAACACTCAGATACCCACCTAGCAGGCAAACCAACACACAGGCAGACCAACACACAGGCAAACCAACACACAGGCAGACCAACCAACTCAGATAACCAGCTAGCAAGCAAACCAACACACAGATAACTAGTCAGCAGACTAACTAACCAACCAACACAACTCCCTAGAGGAAGGACAAGACCAGGAATGGCAGAGAAGACTAGAAGCAACAAGATTTCAATCAAAACCAGCGCCCCGGCAGCAGAAGAGATCCAGTTGAAGACCACAGTTTCAGTTTCAGTACAGACTGAAGAGGACTCCGCCCGTAGGATGAAGGAGGTCTCGGTGCAGACTGAAGCTGTGCCCCAGCTGAAGACTTCGGTTTCTGTGCAGACAGAAGAGGACTTCCAGCAACCCCATAACGAAGACATCATGCAAGAACTGATGAGTCTGAGGGAAGAAGTGCGACGGCTTAGGAGTATCCGGGAGAATGAGGACAAAGTCCTTCATCGACAAAGTCCTTCAGGAACTGTCTCAAGTCTCCGAGCAAGGGCACGAAGACAGGTCCATCCTAGAGACACCAAAATAGACCAGACATGAAGCATTTGAAGAGACGACTGGGGTACAAGAAGAGACTCGAGACGATGACACCTGGCAACTAGTCACCTCGGCAAGCAAACACAGAAGGCTGTCCTCCTCTTGGTTCTCTACAAGCAAGCACAGCAACATCACATCGACACCACAGATCACCTTGAGCAACAGGTTTCAGCCACTACAGGAAAGAGCCACCAATGAAACTGAGGAGGATATACAGGAAGATATCCAGAAGACCCGGCAGACAATCCCAACTCTAGAAGCAACAAATCAGCACCCCCCCAAGAAGCGCAGAGTGGTTGTCATTGGGGACTCTATGCTACGGGGAACCGAAGGATCAGTATGCAGACCAGATCTACAATCAAGGGAGGTTTGCTGTCTACCAGGAGCCAGGATCCGAGATGTGACTACCTGCATAGGAAAAATAATCAAGCCCCAAGATCACCACCCGATGCTCCTCATCCACATTGGGACAAACAACAAGGCCAGGAACACACCAGAGAAGATAACAGAAGACTTCAGAGCCCTCAGAGAGAAGCTGAAGCAGATGGATGCACAGGTGGTGTTCTCCTCCATTCTACCAGTAAGAGACAAGGGGAGAACAAGAGAAAAACGGATCCAGAGGACTAATGAATGGCTAAGAGGATGGTGCAAAGAAATGAACTTCGGCTTCCTAGACCACGGAGAAGCACTTCAGGGAATGCAGGAACCAGATGGCTTACACCTAACCAGAAGAGGAAAGCATGTCCTGGGCCGATGCCTGGCATACTTGCTCCGGAAGGCTTTAAACTAGGTGAGCTAGGGGAGGGGACCCACTCTCACACTAGTAGGATAAGTAATTCCATCTTGAAACCAAAGGTAAGTAGGATAAGTAAACCCATCTTGGAACCAGAGGTAAGTAAACGTGCGTATACCAAAGGAGAAAGAAAATATACCGGAGGGGACAAAGGCTCAACCGAGACAGCAAATTACCTCACTTCAATACAAAGGGAGACAAAGCAGGAGACAGAGACTTCACCTTGGGTTCGGAGATAGGGGACATAGGATATCATGAGGGCGACAAGGACAAGATCAATAAGGACAACCTGTCTCGGTAGACACAAACAAACAGAATGAAAAGCCATGTATGCTAATGCCCGTAGCTTAGGCAATAAAACCCTGGAACTGGAAACAGAAATGAGAAACGCAGACCTTGATGTGGTGGCGATATCAGAGACATGATTCTCAGAAACCTGAACGGACACGTATCAGAACTTTAGTAAGTGTCCTTAGGCATATGTTGCTTAAAGATGCAAAGGTAGGCCCTGTTTATCTTTCCCTTCTTTGAAGATGGTACAAGGACAGGTAATGTTTAAACAGAGATAATGTGAAGTGAATTCAATTGTTTTGTTAAGCCGTATTTACAGACAGCTTTAGTTAAGAAGCTCTGCTGGTTAAGGCTTTTTCTGACCCTCTGTGGACTTCAATCTCTAGATAGGAAAAATGCTGATGTGTTTAAAGTTTCATGTGACCTGTATCCATATATGGTTTGTATTTACGTCACATGCCGTCACATGCTGACAAACCTGATTCGTATAAAAGATGTGAAACTCATAATAAAAGACGGACATATTTGAAAGATGATTTCTGGTCTTTAAGATGTGTCCCCAGGTACCTGACTTACATATGACAGAGACAGAGAAAGTATGGGGCAGGAATTGGGACCTGAATCCTTTTCAGTTGGGGGCACGTCCGCGATGGGCAGATGATATCACCGGTATTTTGTGAGTATTTCTGAATTTTTTCTGTTCTTTAATACTCACTAGGTAGTGGTGACCTGTACCCAACCCCTTATTTTAAGTTCAAGCTTTGGGTTCTATTATGGAGTTTTTTTGGGAAAAATCTCGGGGTACTTTCGGTAAGCACCCCTCATATATATACGCAGCTGCCATTCTTTCGGAAAGAATGAAATTATTTATAGAACCCCCCTGCCCACTCTGTCATTTGTAAGGTTAAAACTTTTATAGAGTATAAGATTTTATTGTCTCTTATTACTGTACCTCGCTTATAAGGTAAGATAAGCGAATATTTTTGCATTGTTATATTGGGTTTTATAATGAGTCATAAAGGCACTTACTCCTAGACAAATGAGACTTGTACGGCTGTGTGTATGTATGACATTTTTCCTTCAGCTCCCATCTTTCTGTGTCACCAATGTTTAATACTGAGGTAGGACATGCTGTTATGTGGAATGAATTGAAAGCGCTGTTTGAATCAGTCTAAGATCTTTCCCTTGTAGTTTGTACACAAGCACTATTTCTTGTCTTCCTTTTGATCCTGACTAATTTTGTGCGTCTGCTTTCTTTGTGTTCTGTGCTGGATCATAAAAAAAAAAGAAACAAGAAAAAGAAAAAATTCCGTTTTAAAGGTTTTCTTTCTTGTGCAGAGCAAAGCTAATCTGTTCTTTGCTTTCATTATCAGGGTCTGTGCATGAATGTTTTTGTCCCTTCCCCCAGACTTCACTGTTTGGGCTTCCACTGACCCCCTATAGTGCTTCTTTGAAGTTACTCATTCTTGGTTTTATTAAGCAGTAAGGTGAGATTCCACTGCTCGTCTCTTGACTTTTCTCCGGCATTATCAAAACCACCATCTCTTCTTATAATACGCCCATCGCCCTTGTTGTCAAAGCTGATGGCATTATTAGGGCTGTTAGAGTTTTGGTAATTCTCATTGCACTTATGTTTCTTCCACCATTCCATCGGCAGCCAATGATTTTTTTCTATCATTGTCCTAAAGAATGTTTTATTTTAGTCCCTTTGGTGAGGCTTTTCAGCTCTTTTTTTTGCCTTCACCTTTAAGCAACAGTATACCTAGTGTGGAATGTCCTTCGGGCTATTCTACAAAGTCATGCACTGCCCCTCATGGTCCTATTCTCATTTTGTACAACTTTTTGTGTTCCATAATTCAGGAGACCTGTCCGATTGATAGTTTTCACCTTTATAATGGTTGTCTGTGTGTGGTCACAAGGTGTCATGAAATAAACTGCACTGGTGTACATCTGAAGTGAAATACCTGGGTTTTGTCCTGTCTCATGGTCAGAGGAAAATCTGCACTTTCTGCATTGCTGCTGTTCTGGGTCTGCCCCGCCCAGCTACCAAGAAAGACATGCTTACTTTTCTTGCTATGTTTGGTCACTGCCGCCAATGGATCTCTGCTTGTTCCTTCTATGACCAGATTTTGAGACAGACCCTGGTTTCTGAAATGACTGCTCTTATCAGATGGACTTATGAAATGTTGGACATTTAAGATGTGCTTTGGTTTCTAGCTCAAGTTTGGGTTTTTCTGCTTATGCCCACATGTTTTATCTCTTTGTTTGGGACTATTGTAACACCATGAAGGGAGAACATGGCGGTAAGTTACGCTCTGTTGCCTTTTTTATAGTCACTCCTGTTCAAGTTCCCTGGCTACTTGTGCTATGGTGGTAGAGATGGTTACTTTTCTGATCCTAGGTCACCCCATTACCCTTCATACTTTTCACGATGTCCAAGCCCTTCTTTTAAATAGGCTTCTGGGTCTCAAGGGTGAACAGGATTCTCTTCCTCTCTTTTTTCACAGCTTCAGTCCTTTGTTACCACCCCCTCCTCTGAATTTGATGCCTGGCATTTGGCAGGTGCCCAAAGCCGCCCTTTTGGACGGACTTTGGTGCAAAGAGGGGAAACCCTGGATACCAGCTGTTAGCTCTCCCTTATTCATTGCCCAATATCATGGTATTGGTTATCGTAGTGCTCGCTCGACATTTTAACTTCTTGCTAGTGATATTTTCATTCTTGACCTTTTGCTCCTTGATACAGAGATATATAGCTCGATAATTACAGCTGGCACGGTTGTGAATTGAAAATAAATTGGAAAATACAATTCCTTTCTATTGTTTTAGCTGAAATTAGGATGTTGCTAATTTAAAAGGGTTTTTTCCGGATTTATACATAGCCATCCCAGATCCATTTTGGCACAGATATTTCTAATGTTTTCCACGGGTCCTCTTTATCACTGCAGAGATAGAGACGCTCCAAAGAGACATTAGCTTTATGCCTTTTTCCAAATATGAGATGGTTATGATATACATTATTTGTTGTTTTGGTTTTTTTATATCAATGTGTTTATTTGCAGAGTTAAATTCAGCCCTGCACACTTGACAGATTCTCACGGGATGACCTTTCCCCGCCCCATGGGTAGATTTTCCCTTGATACAGGAGGAATACGTCCAAAAGCTAATTGAAATATTAGGGCTTGTTCAAAGAAACGTGTCTTGCACTTCTCCTTTCTCTCCACAGATTCCTACCCATTTTTTCCAGCCTGGTGATTGTCCAGCAGCTTTCCAAGGATCGGAAGCAGACGGATTTCCCCTTTGGCCTTCCCACTACTGTGATCGCTGTGATCAGGCCCGCTGCACTCACTGAGGAGTTTCCTGTTTGGATCCACGCAAGTCGCTTGAAGAGGGTTAACCTAAAACCCCAGAAGCAAGTCTTCCCTGCGCAGATTTCACCTCCTCCAGTGGAACAACATAATGATCTCATTGCAGCATTCTACCAACTTTATCATTCTCTTACTGGCACCGCTGCTGCTAGTTTTTCTCCCTGTATGGATCATTTCTAACTGGGTCTACAGGGATGATGTGTTCTGGGTCCATGACACTTTCTGCCCATACCCATCTGTAAATGACACTCCTACTGTAAACAGCACCCCCGACACCTCTTTGCGAACACGACGTCAAGCTGGACTACTCCCTCGCAAAGGCTGTCCTTCAATTGGAATCCAGAAAAGACCGATAGTATGCTACCTTATGGTATAATTCCAGCAGTGTGCAAGTTGCCACCTTCTCCTTTGAGTATTGTGACATTGTGGACTGTTCATCAATTGATATCCCAAGGCTGTGCCATTGGTCCTCAGAGATTCCTAAAACTAAGGACATATATGTATATGTTACTGACTTACGTTGGGGGGATAAGTGTGCATTCTGGGGAGTGGTAGGGTGGAATATTGATACTGACTGGGCTTATAAACTAGAAAATACTCTGAAAAACAGTGGACCAAAATGGTAAATCACTGCTTACTTGTATGACCCTTCATAAGGTTGGACACTGTTATAGGAAAAGTGTTCCTGTACAAATTATTAAGCTTTCTCTTACTATTGACAACCCTAGACCTACTGATGAAGGTATGTACATTATGGACATGTGGTTTAAGGGTGGGTCTAGCTATCATCAGTTTTCTTACGGGATCTATCTACCTCCACTCATCTTCTCCCGCCATTTTGTGGGGGCCCCAAAAAATGCTAACCCACTGGCCCCTACATTCAATAAACTTACTGACATGATGGCTATTGCCAATCCCACTTTTGAAGATATTGTGGCTGTTGAGGTAGGGTTTTCAGAACGTAACCTTTGGTTAGAATGGATGAAATTCACTGCTGATCAACATAATAAGAGTAATTGTTACATATGTGCTCAAGCTAGACCCCATCTAGGAACCGAACCTCTGGACCTCCCTCCTGGTATCCAACCATGCCTTTTTGGGTTATTTACCAATATCTCCTCTAATTTTACCTATCCCCTTTGTGCACTGCAGTGTTCTAAATACCCTTTGTTGCCAGGACAACAAAAGCTTGATATTGCCGTTACCATCTATAAGGGCAATTACACATGTCATGTTTCTAATCTGACACAGGGTAGTTTTGTAGGTAATTTACCCCCAGGTTATTGTTCTGTCTTGGCTCATAGGTATGCCCTATTGTTGCTGCATCAGATTTGATATTTACTGGCTTTATGGAGACTTTTGGCTCCCTGTTAAGCTACCCAGCCAGTGGATAGGCCAGTGCACTTTAGTTAAGGTTACCATGCTCCTGCATATTTTTCTGAAAGGCATCCTTCCTATTCACATGGTTTTTCCTTTTATTTGTCTTGATATAAATCTGATCACATGTATACATAGATGCTATAAATGTCCCAAGAGGGGTCCCAGATGAATTTAAGGCCCGAGCTCAGGTTAAGGCTGGGTTTGAGTTCCTTATTCCCTTTATTACTATTAATAAGAATGTTGATTGGATTAGTTAAAATTATTATAATCAGCAACGCTTTGTGAACTATTCTAGGGACGCCTTGCAAGGTATTACTGATCAATTAGGCTCCACTTCTCAGATGGTTCTCAAAATCATATGGCCCTAGATATGATTCTAGCTGAGAATTCTGTTAAATTCTCCTCAGTATTTTATGCTGTTGTACTTTTCTTTCTGACAATATAGGTCCTCCTATGGACATTCAGAAATTAGCAGACCTCTTTGCTGAGTCCAAATGTAACTCTGATTTATCTAATTCTTGGGATCAGCACTTTAGTTGAATGCAGTGTTGGGTAAAAAAAAACCTTTTTATTGTTATAATCTCTTATTATTTGCACTCTTGTCTTGACTGCTCATGTACTGTGTTATTCGTATTACAGCTCCTAAAAGACCCCTCCTTGAGAGACATATCTAGAGTATCACTCCCTTCCAGCTCATGCTGTGTATTTGTGACGTCATTTACATGACGTAAGAGGGGAATTGAACGGACACGTATCAGAACTTTAGTAAGTGTCCTTAGGCATATGTTGCTTAAAGATGCAAAGGTAGGCCCTGTTTATCTTTCCCTTCTTTGAAGATGGTACAAGGACAGGTAATGTTTAAACAGAGATAATGTGAAGTGAATTCAATTGTTTTGTTAAGCCGTATTTACAGACAGCTTTAGTTAAGAAGCTCTGCTGGTTAAGGCTTTTTCTGACCCTCTGTGGACTTCAATCTCTAGATAGGAAAAATGCTGATGTGTTTAAAGTTTCATGTGACCTGTATCCATATATGGTTTGTATTTACGTCACATGCCGTCACATGCTGACAAACCTGATTCGTATAAAAGATGTGAAACTCATAATAAAAGACGGACATATTTGAAAGATGATTTCTGGTCTTTAAGATGTGTCCCCAGGTACCTGACTTACATATGACAGAGACAGAGAAAGTATGGGGCAGGAATTGGGACCTGAATCCTTTTCAAAACCCACGGATGGGACATGGTTATACCAGGATACAACTTACTCAGTCACGACAGGGAAGGCAAATCAGAAGGAGGAGTAGCTCTATACATACATTAAGGTTACTAAAATCACCGACATCAAATATAAAGGGGAATCCCTCTGGGTGAACCTTGCCAGGGGCACAAATAAATGCCTGTATCTTGGTGTTGTATATAGGCTACCAAGGCAAGGGGATGATGTAGACGACGGACTCATCGAAGACATTGAGAACATCACACTGCGTGGGGACATAGTGCTGGGCACAATATGCCCGATGTGGACTGGGACAAACTTACCACTACAAACAGCAGCAGCAAGAGGCTACTAGACCCCTGCAAGGAGCAAACCTCAAGCAGTTGGTACTAGAACCCACCAGGGATCGAGCAATCCTGGACCTGTTACTCACCAACGGAGACAGCGTCACAGAAGTAGCGGTGGGAGAAACCTTGAGCTCCAGTGACCACAACATGGTGTGGTTCCACCTGAAGAAAGGAGCCACTAGATCAAATACATCAACTAGGGTCCTTAACTTTAAACAAACCGATTTTCAGAGCATGGGTGACTATGTCCACAAACAACTGTATGTGCACAACACATCAGACTGAAATCAACCCTGAAAGCAACCAATATATATATAAAAACCGTGAGCAAATGACGTAGAATAACTAAACCACAGTAGTTCTCCGAGGAGATTTCACAACTAGTAAAACAAAAGAAAAAAGCTTTTGTGACCTACAAACAGTCACAACTACCGGAAGCAAAAGAAACCTATATGATGAAATCTAGGAAAGTTAAAACGTCAATCAGGGAGGCCAAACTCCAGATGGAATAAAATATAGCTAGGCAGGTTAAAAAGGGAGATAAATCCTTTTTCAAGTACGTCAGCGATAGGAAGAACACAAGCGGCATCGGGCGCATAAAAAAACCTGACGGTAACTTCGCAGACTCGGATGCAGACATAGCAGAACTGCTAAACAACTACTTCTGCTCGGTATTCACTCGTGAAGCACCGGGATCTGGACCTCAGCTACAGACAATGGGGAGCTTGAAGAAGATACATTCCGGGACTATGAATTTACCCCGAGCAGTGTCTACCAAGAACTGACAAAATGAAAGATCAATAAAGCTTTGGGTTCGGATAATTTGCACCCCAGAGTGCTTCGTGAATTGAGAGATGTCCTGGCGGAGCCATTAGCCGAGATTTTCAATTTATCCCTTAGCAGGGGAAAAGTTCCCTTGGACTGGAAAATCGTCAACGTTATTCCTCTTCACAAAAAGGGATGCAGGTCAGAGGTTGAGAATTACAGACCGGTAAGTCTCACTTCAATAGTGTGTAAACTAATGGAGACAATGATCAAAATTAGACACGTTTCTGGATGAGGAAAAATTAAGGGACCCCCACCAACATGGTTTTACGAAGGGAAGGTCATGTCAATCCAACCTGATAAGCTTCTTTGAATGGGTAACAAAAAAGCTGGATGGGGGAGAGACCCTTGACATCGTGTACCTGGACTTTAGTAAAGCTTTTGATAATGTTCCACACCGCAGGTTATTGAACAAGATGAACGTGATGGGACTAGGAGGAACGCTGACTGCATGGGTGGAAGACTGGCTTAGCGACAGACTTCAAAGGGTGATGGTACACGGTACTCGCTCTAAATCGTCCAAAGTGACCAGTGGAGTGCCGCAGGGATTGGTCTTGGGCCCAATGCTATTTAATATCTTTGTAAGGGACCTGACTCAAGGACTTCAAGGCAAAATTGTGTTATTTGCCGACGATGCTAAACTATGCAACGTTGTGGGCAGGGCAACTAAACCCAACAGCACATCCACGCAAAACACTATGGAACAAGACCTACTTTTGCTTGAACAATGGTCCAGTACTTAGCAACTAAACTTTAATGACAAAAAATGTAAGGTGATACATCTTGGCAGCGGGAATCCTTGCACTACATACACCCTAAATGGAGAAAACTTAACAAAAACTGAAGTAGAAAGGGACTTGGGAGTAATCATCCGTGAAGACATGAAGGCTGCAAATCAGGTGGAGAAAGCCTCAAATGCTTGACTGCATCAGAAGAAGCTTTATCAGCCGAAAACCCGAAGTTATAATGCCGTTATACAGATCCATGGTGAGACCGCACCTGGAGTACTGTGTCCAGTTTTGGAGGCCACATTACCAAAAGGATGTGAAGAGAATTGAGTCAGTTCAGAGAATGGCCACAAGGATGGTCTCAGGACTTAAAGATCATTCATATGAAGACCGTCTGAGCAGTCTGCGCTTATACTCGCTCGAGGAGCGCAGAGAAAGGGGGGACATGATAGAAACTTTCAAGTACATAACGGGCCGCATCGAGGAGGAGGAGGAAATCTTCACTCTTACGGGTCCCACGGTGACAAAAGGACATCCGCTAAAATTTAGGGGAGGAAGATTTCATGGGGATACCAGGAAATACTTCTTTACCGAGAGGGTGATTGATAGATGGAATGGTCTTCCACGTCAGGTAGTCGAGGCAAGTAGCACGCTCGACTTCAAGAGACGATGGGACAAACATGTGGGGTCGCTACAGAGGTATGATAGGGGATAGTTTCTCAAGGGTGGAAGGGATCATGATTGGGCATCGGCCCTTTTCTGCCGTCATATTCTATGTTTCTATTCCCACCATCTGGCATGTCTACTCTATTGCAGATTTTTGTATCATCCTTATAGAAGCAAATCTTACCCGACAACCTATCAGCAATATTGTTTATAAAAATGTTAAAAAGAATAGGCCCAAGAACAGAACCTTGAGGCACACCACTGATACCATCCCTTTCCTCAGAGCGATCTCCACTGATCACCTTCCACTCAGCCCGTTACTTTGGGACCCATCCCAAAGGCACTCAGTTTATTTTTTAGACGTCTATGTGGAACGCTGTCAAAGTTTTTGCTAAAATCTAAATATACCACATCTAGCGCACATCCTCTATCCAATTCTCTGGTCACCCAGTCAAAGAAATTGATCAAATTTGTCTGACAAGACCTATCTCTAGTGAATTCATGTTGCCTCCGATCCTGTAATCCACAGGATTACAGAAACTTTACCATTCTCTGTTCTAAAAGTGTTTCCATTAATTTGCTTACCACAGAAGTCAGACTTACCAGCCTGTAATTCCCTACTTCTTCCTTACTTACACTTTTGTGGAGAGGGACCACATCTGCCCTTTGTCTGTCCTTCGGTACCACTTCTGAATCTAGAGACTCATTGAAAAGGTCAGTCAGCTGAGCTACCAGAACATCCCTAAGTTCCTTTAGCACCCTAGGATGTACACCATCTGGCCCCATTGCTTTGCCTATTTTTATTTTAGCTACCCTCTGAAAATCGATCAGGGTCTATTACTCCTCCATCCCTATTTATGTTTCTCTTATGCAGTCCCGCTCCCGGCGCTTCAGCCATGAACACAGAACAGAAATATCTGTTAAGCAATTCGGCCTTTTCTTTATCAGCTTCTACATATTCCTCCCCTTCACCTTTGAATCTCACAATGCCACTTTTGCACTTCTTCCTATCACTAATATATCTAAAAAATGTATTGTCTTCCCGTTTTACCGTGTCAGCTATTTTTTCTTCCATTTGCATCTTAGCTTTCCTGTTTACAAGACCAGCCTCTCTTAACTTTTCCAGATATTTTTGCCTGTCTTCCTCTTTCTGCGATCTTTTGTAGTTTATGAAAGCTAACCTCTTATTCCTTACCTTCTCAGCTACTACTTTTGAGAACCAAAGTGGCCTTCTTTTCCTCTTACTTGTACTAACTTACCTCACAAAAAGGATTGTCACCCTTACAATCGCTCCTTTCAGTTTTGCCTACCGCATTTCCACTCCTTTCAGACGTTCCCATCCAGACAATAATTCCTTGATATAAACCCCCATCCAAACAAAGTTAGTTTTTTTAAAAGTCTAGAACCTTTGCTTTTGAATGAGCCTTCTCTATACACATCTTAATATTAAACTTCTTCCATCGACCTGCCTTGGAAGTGTTCATTCAGCAGCAACTTCCTGTTCCCACCTAGGCAGGCAGCTGCTGAATGAAGAGTTCCATGGTAGGCCGATGGCAGAAGTCTCATCTGGTGGACGCTGCACCACAGCTGCCACAACATGTAAAATAACAGTGATACAGGGGGCAGGTATGTGTAAGTCCGGAGGTGATGAGGTTGTGCCACAGGGTCCTGCTGGGGGGAAGGGGGAAAAGAAGAACATATACTGCACACCATGGGTTGGGGGTAGGGGATTGGGAAGACAGGGAGGACATGGGCTGGGTGTGGGTGGGAAGGCAGGGAAGAACAGATGTTTCTCAGTCAGGGAGGAGGTTGAGAAGGACTGATGCTGCATGGGCTTGGGGGAGACAGAGAAGGACAGATGTTGCACAGGCTGGGAGGGGTTGGGAAGGACAGATGCTGCATGGACTGGGGGACTGGAAAGTCATAAGGTGTATGGGGACAGACTTATAGATCTCAAACTGTATACTTTGGAGGAAAGGCAGGAAAGGGAAGATATGATAGGGACGTTTAAATACCTACATAATGTAAATGCGCATGAGTTGGGTCTCTTTCATTTGAAAGGAAACTCTGGAATGAGAGGGCATAGGATGAAGTTAAGAGGTGACAGGCTCCGGAGTAATCTAAGGAAATCATTTTTTAAAGAAAGGGTGGTAGATGCATGGAACAGTGGTGGAGATAGAGACTGTCTGAATTCAAGAGGGCCTGGGATAGGCACGTGGGATTTCTCGGAGAAAGAAAGTAATAATGGTTATTGTGGATGGGCAGACTAGATGGGCCATTTGGCCCTTATCTGCCATCATGTTTCTATGTTTCTATGATAGTGAGGGAGAGGAGGGAAACAAAAATATTACACTGGGAGGGAGGACAGATGACTCAAAGAAGTGAGAGATGTCAGAATCTGGAGAAGGGTGATGGAAGGCGAGAGAGAGTTGTCAGACCACTGGAAGAGGAAAGAGAGATGCCAGACCAGAGAAATGAAGGAGAGAAAGAGATACCAGACTGCGGGAAGGAGAAGAGAGAGATGTTAGACCATGGGAAGTGGGAGGGAAGGGGAGAGAGATGCCAAACTTTGGGAGACCAAACCATTTGAGAGTGTAACGGGGAAGACAGATGTCAGACCACTGGAGAGAGAGATGTACCATCATGGTGTACCGAGATGGAGTGGAAGGAGGGAGGAGATTGGTGCACACAATGAGTGTGGCAGGGAAGATAGAAGAAATGGTTCTTATGGGATAGATGGGAATAGGGGAGAAGAAGGTACACATGGATAGATGGGAAGGGAAGACATGGAAAAGTAGATTTTGAGAAGAAAAACTGAAAAATGGAAGAAAGTTAAATGTTAAAAGGTTTTTATATATAATAATTTTTATTAAATAAAATAGTAAAACAATCATGTACAATAAGACTTGCCCCATCTGTCTTCAACTTGCTAGTATTAAGGAGGAGCTCTGCAAACTTAAACAAGAATTGAGTACAATTAAAGCAGCTTCCATCACTCCACAAAATCATACCAACTTACCACCTCTACCTCAAAGAATAAAACAGCCCAGGAATAAATGAGTCACAGTAGGCTCAGGAAGACTGCGACATGTAACAAAGAGAGCTGATGTGGTCTCTATTCACAAAAGTGGTCACAGGGATGAAGTGGGAAACTACAGGCTGGTGAGCCTCACTTCGGTTGATGGAAAAATAATGGAAGTGTTGCTGAAAGAAAGGATAGTGTACTTCCTTGAATCTAATGGGTTACAGCAGGGGTGTCATAGAAACATAAGAGTATGACGGCAGAAAAGAGCCCAACAAGTCTGCCCACTCAAGATCCCTCCCTCCTTCGAAAATCCATCTTTTAAGCATTCCTCTGGAGCAACCCCACCTGTCTGTCCCATCGTCCCTTGAAGTCGAGCGTGGTACTGGCCTCGACTACCTGACGTGGAAGACCATTCCATTGATCAATTACCCTTTCGGTGAAGAAATATTTCCTGGTGTCCCCATGAAATCTACCCCCCTGAGTTTTAGCGGATGCCCTCTTGTCGCTCTGGGACCCGTAAGACAAAAGATTTCTTCCTCCACCTCAATGCGGCCCATGATGTATTTGAACATTTCTATCCCCCCCTTTCTCTGCGCTCTTCGAGAGAATATAAGCGCAGCCTGCTCAAACATTCTTCATATGGGAGATTTTTAAGTCCCGAGACCATCCTAGTGGCCATTCGCTGAATCGACTCCATTCTCTTCACATCCTTTTGATAATGTGGCCTCCAAAACTGAATACGGTACTCCAGGTGAGGTCTCACCATGGATTTGTACAATGGCAGTATAATTTCAGGCTTTCGGCTGATAAAGCTCCTTCTGATGCAGCCCAGCATTTGTATAGCTTTTTCTGAAGCTTTCTCCACCTGATTAGCAGCTTTCATATCTTCCTGGATGATTGCTCCCAAGTCCCATTCTGCTACAGTACTGGTTAGGTTTTCATCATTCAAGGTGTATGTCCTGCATGGATTTCTGCTACCAAGGTGCATTACCTTACATTTTCTGGCATTAAAATTTAGTTTCTTGTGCCTCAAGGGAATTTATGTATCCAAAGTGATATACTTAAATACTTTTACTAGCTCACTTTGTTATCCAAAAACAATGTTATATCAATCAATCAGGTAACTGAAGTTATTTAGTGAACACTCAGACCCACAGCTGAGGTCTCAGTGAAAAAATCACGGAGCAGCTGTTTTGAGAGACCATCATCGTTGTTCACAGTCTCACCCACCATACAACAGCTAAATAACTACACAAAGATGGTAAAACAAAACCAACTTAGCTTTGAATGAAGTGGGTAATCGATATGGCTGCTCCGGGTTCCTTTTTATTCAAATGACTGCATTCATTACAACTGCCGACCCCCCTACCTAGGTTTCACCGACTGGCTTCTTCAGGAGGGGTACTACAAATGTAAAACAACCACATTAACACTAGAACACTTCAGTTACCACTACTATACTGTTTACACTATAATCACAGTTAACTACCACACCATTCACATTCAGACCTACCGGCATAATGCACTCCGCACTACTCACAGACACATTAGCTACTGGCGACGAATTTCCATCAGCAGGCTCCAACTATATAAGCACTTCCCCTTCAGCTACGTCATACTGACGTTAGACTCGTCACTGCAATCTAACCACAAACCTACTCCTTCTATAGATGAAACCATTCGATTTCATTATTTAACCCTGTGGGGGTCAAAGTATGCCACTGGAAAATGAATTTTTGTTCTAAATATAATAGACTTTGAGTCACATCCCCTGTGATTTTATGTGTCCTAGCTATTACTGTATATTTAACATCTTCAATAGAATGCTGCTGTTCAAGCCAATGGCTCACAAGAGGAGCCGACATACGATTACATCTGATGTTACTCAAATGTTCGGCAATTCGAGTTTTAATAGCCCGCCGAGTGTGCCCAATGTAATAAAGCCCACAGGGGCATATTATACAATACACAACTGCCATAGAAAGGCAATTAGTATTAGTTCTTAAATAAAATCTCTTACCACCTGTTTGAGGAATAAGTACATGGTCAGTATTGAGGACATGAGAGCAATATACACAATGGGCACAACTTACATGAGGACCCCCATAATACTGTTGACTGGGGGCCTGCTGTTTAAGAATTTGGCCCAAATTACGTCCTCTAGTGTAAGCAAACAGTGGAGTTTGGTTCATGCCTTCATGTACCTGCAATACTGACCAGTGCTTCAAGATGATTTGTCTAAGTTGTTGACTCCTACTAGAATAGGGTAATACACATACTAGGGCCCCACTTTTCTCTTTCTCCTTTGTATGAAATAACCACTCCCGCTGACAATTGCGTGCTCTTTTCCATGCTGCTTTGACCACCCTAGAGGGGTAGCCGCGTTCTATGAATTTTGCATATAATAGTGTGGCCTGCTGATGGAAATCCCCTTCGTCAGAGCATATCCTTCTCAATCTCAAAAATTGCCCCACCGGTATACCATCCCGAAGGGGCTTAGGATGATAGCTGTGGTAATGGAGGAGTGTGTTACGGTCGGAGGGCTTCCGATACAATGTAGTGTCAAAATGTACCTGAGAATCAAACTGGGATTTAACTACCTGAATGTCCAAAAAGGATACCTTATTGGAACTCACTTCATGAGTGAGAGAGATATTAAGATCCGCCTGATTTAATTCCTTAAGGAATTCCTCCAACTCGCAACGTTCCCCATTCCACGTAAAAAAGATGTCGTCTATATATCTTCTCCAGAAACCTACTCTGTTGAACCACCTAGAAGTATATACATACTTTTCTTCATATTCAGACATGTAGAGGCAGGCGACTGAAGGGGCCACTGTGGCCCCCATCGCCACCCCTTTAGTCTGAATGAAGAACCTATCTATAAACTGAAAGTAATTTTGACAAATCACAAATTCTGCCAATGTACCCACTAGTTCCTTCTTTTGTGCTGACACATTTACATTGTCTATAGATTTCTTTATGATTGCCAGGGCCGCCGATTGTGGCACATTGGTATACAGTGCTGTGACATCTGCGGTAACTAAAAATTTACAAGAATGATTGTCACTTCCCTGCAAAATTTGCAGGAAATGAGAAGAGTCACGTACATAAGACTGTTTCTTACTCACTTGTTCACAGATGAAACTGTCAATGAACCTCGATAATGGTTCCAGCACTGAACCAATGCCAGCCACAATCGGACGAACCTCAGCTGTGGGTCTGAGTGTTCACTAAATAACTTCAGTTACCTGATTGATTGATATAACATTGTTTTTGGATAACAAAGTGAGCTAGTAAAAGTATTAAAATTTAGTTGCCAAGTACTGGAACATTGTTCCAGTAAAAGTAGGTCCTGCTCCATAGTGCCGGGCATGGTTGCGCTATCAGGTTCTGCTGTGCTGCCCACAACATTGCTTAGTTTAGTGTCATCGGCGAATAATGTAATTTTACCTCGAAGTCCCTGAGGCAGGTCCCTTACAATACAATACAATAGTATCGGGCCCAAGACGAACTCTGCGGTAGTCCACTGGTCACTTCCGACGTTTTTGAGGGAGTACCGTTTACCATTACCCTTTGAAGTTTACCGCTAAGCCAGTCTTCTACCCATGCAGTCAGTGTTTCTCCTAGGCCTATCGCGTTCATCTTGTTCAGTAACCTACGGTGTGGGACACTATCTATCCGGAGTTTGACCTCCCTGACTGCCGTTTTAACATTTCTAGATTTTGCCAGATAGTTTCTTTAGCTTCCAGCCGTTGCGATTGGTTGTATGGTTATGAATGCTTTTTTCTTTTGCTTTACTAGTTCTGAGATCACCTTTGAGAACCACTGCGGTCTATTTTTTCTGTGCCGTTTGCTCACGGTTTTTATGTATATGTTAGTTGCTTTTTGCAGGGTTGATTTCAGAGCCGACCATAGTACATCCACACTGTCCATCGTGCTCTGGTTTTGAAGCGCTTTGTAGACATAGTCCCCCATGCACTGAAAGTTAGTCCCTTAGTTGATGTATTTGACCTAGTGATTCACTTCTTCAGGTGGAACCACACCATGTTGTGGTCGCTGGAGGCCAAAGCCTCTCCTACTGACACCTCTGTGACACTGTCCCCGTTGGTGAGCAGCAGGTCCAGGATCATCTGATCCTTGGTGGGTTCTAGTACCATCTGTTTGAGGCGTGCTCCTCGTATGGAGGCTAGTAGCCTCTTGCTGTCTGTGGTTGAAACTTGTTGTAGCGGAAAGTTTGTTCCAGTCCACATCGGGCATATTGAAGTCTCCCAACAGCACTGTGTCTCCTCACAGTGTGATGGTCTCAATGTCTTCAATTAGTTCTTGGTCCGCATCATCCTTTTGCCTTGGTGGTCTGTACACATCACCAAGGTACAGGCATTTGTTATTGCCCTGGCAAGGTTCACGCAGAGGGATTCTCCCATATACTTGATGTCTGTGATTTCAGTAACTTTGATGTCCTCTCTAATGTATAGAGCTACTCCTCCTCCTGATTTGCCTTTTCTGTTGTGAAGGAGTAAGTTATATCCTGGTATGACCATATCCCATCCGTGGGACTCCGAGAACCATGTTTCTGATATCGCCACCACATCAAGGTTGGCATTTCTCATTTCTGTTTCCAGTTCCAGAATTTTATTGCCCAAGCTACTGGCATTAGCATACATGGCTGTCCATTCTTTCTGCTTGCATGGAGTGTTTTCTGTCCGAGATAGTTTGTCCCCTTCAATCTTGCTTTTGTCGCTCTTAGTATTGCCTCTGCCCCCTTCATTATTTGCGCGATTTCTTACCCCAGACTCTATCTCTCCCTCTGTCTCCTTTGTTGATGCGATTACTTACCTCAGATTCCAAGATGGAATCTCTGCTTCTCGCACTGTCTCCCTCTGTATTGACGCGAGATGTTTTGTCTTCCTTGATCTTGCCCTTGTATCCTTTGATATTGCCTCTTTCCCCTTCAGTATTCGCGCGATTACTTACCTCAGGCTCCAAGATGGAGTTACTTACCCTACTAGTGTGAGAGTGGGTCCCCTCCCCCGGCTTACCTAGTTTAAAGCCTTCCAGAGCAGGTGAGCCAGGCATCATCCCAGGACGTTCTTCCCTCTTCTGGTTAAGTGAAGCCCATCTGGTCCCTGCAGTCCTTGAAGTGTCTCTCCATGGTCCAGGAAGCCAAAGTTCATCTCTTTGCAACATCCCCGTAGCCATTCGTTTGTCCTCTGGATCCTTTCTTCTCTAGTGCTTCCCTTGTTTCTCACTGGTAGGATGGAGGAGAAAATCACCTGCGCTTCTGTCTGCTTCAGCTTCTCACCTAGGGCTCTAAAGTCTTCCGGTATCTTCTCCGGGAAGTTCCTGGCTGTGTCGTTTGTTCCAACATGGATGAGAAGCATCGGGTCTTGGGGCTTGATTATTTTTCCTACGCAGATAGCCACATCCTGGCTCCTGGTAGACAGCAAACCTCTCTTGATTGTAGATCTGGTCTGCATATTTGTCCCTCGGTTCCCCGCAGCAGAGAGTCCCCAATAACAACCACTCTGCACTTCTTGGGGGGGTGCTGATTTATTGCTTCTTGAGTTGGGGGTCGTCTGCTGAATATCCTCCTGAATATCCTCCTGAGTTCCGCTGGAGGGTCCTTCTTGTAGGAGTTGAAATCTGTTGCTCAGAGTGATTTGCGGTGTCAGTGTGGGGTTGTTGTGCCTGCAAGAAGATAGCGAAGATAACCACCTTCTGTGCTTGCTTGCAGAGGTGACTAGTTGCCAGATGTCATCATCTCGAGTCTCTTCTTGCACCCCAGGCGTTACTTCCAATACTGCAAGTTTGGTCGGATCGAAGATAGACCTGGCTTCCCTGGCCCGCACTGGTCAAAAAAAATTTTTTGGGGCTGCACAAACACTAACACTAGCTGATGAGCTGAAAAAAGGTTGAGCAGGTCCCAAATTTGCAATCACTAATATAGAAGATGTACTGAAGTAAAAGGCTGCAATACTTTACCTCAGGCCTGATGTGATAATAAAAAAACCAAAAATAAAAATAAAAACTCCAAAAAGGAGGGGAGCGCTAGCGAGCCTTGGAGAAGATGGCAGCTTGAATTTGAGCTCCGGCTGAACACTGCTTTTGAATTGTGCATACACATTTTTCTCGCCATCACTCCTGCTTGCAAACCTCACCGTGTGTTTAAGGATTCTTTCCTGCACCCTTGCTGCACGATGTCAGCGTCCAAAGGGGGTAAGCGCACAAAAGTCAACCTTCTCTCCCCTGTCAAATCGCAGGCCTCTAAGCCTGAAGACGCGCCTCTGTCTGCTCTACTAGAGAAGCTTCGTGCTTTAAAAGACATGCTTTCCGAGACCAATGCAGGCATTGAGGATATAAAGCAAGACGTGTCCGTAATGAAAACAGACATTTTACACTTCCGTACACGTGTGGAATCCCTAGAGCTTAAGCAACGCGCCACAGACGAGAACGTCAAGGATCTGCAGCACCATTTTAAGCGCGTGGTGCAGCTGGTGAAGGAACTGGATGAAGCGAACGACAGGGCCCGCAAACGGAACTTCAGAATTCTTGGTTTATCGGAGGGTCGGGAGGGCCAAAACCTGATCAAGTTCCTGCAAGATCACCTCCCCTCCTTGCTAGATTTAACCTTCGCTCAACCCTTTGAAATTGAATCGGCTCACCGTATCAGCTCACAGCGAGTGCCACGCGAAAATTTTCCTCGCCCGATCATCGTGAGCCTACTGCGCTTCAGCCAAACCATCGAGATTATGCAGAAGGCTAAGATGAAAGCGCCTTTGAAATTTGAAGGCAAGAACTTGATGTTTGTCCCGGATCTTAGCAAAAATTCTGCACGTCTGCAGAAACAACTTCTTGAATATCGACCCAGGCTCAAAGCTCTCAACGCCCGCTTCGGGATGTATTACCCTGCTCGACTGCGTGTCACTATCAACAACCGCACCAAGGACTTCACAGATCCTAACCAACTCGGCGATTTCCTGGAATCCATTTCTCCTAGCACTATTGATGCTACATGAACCATCTCCTCTAACTTAACTGTTGTTTTTCCTGATTGCATTTGACTATGATATTAATGCACTGTTTACTTCAGGCTATTCTTTATTCTTCTATTTCTCAACCTTCTATTCTTAATAGGCTTGTGCACCTCTTAAATGCACTCTGTCTCAATCTCTTTTGATAGTTATGTAAGCGCTACCACTTATTTTTCCTTTGTTCCAATCCGCTCCTTACCTGTCATATTCTCTCACTCTGTATCGATGATATGCCCAGACCTCACATACGCTTACTCCCTACGTCTTTATTTCTTTCACCTTATAATATACTGCTTGGGATCTGGGCATACTCTGCAGCCGCGTGGAGGAGAGAGCAGCAGCGGCTGGAGAGGCAGGCTTAGAAGGGAGAAAGCAGGGGATAGCGGCGGCGAGGAGCGGGTAGCGGCGAGAGTTAGCTCCACCCACCCGCGCCGCGTCATCAGCAGCGCCGGAGCCCGGACTCCCCCTTAAAAGGGGGCGATTTTTTTTTTTACAAACCAGGTCCTCTGCAGCCGCGTGGAGGAGAGAGCAGCAGCGGCTGGAGAGGCAGGCTTAGAAGGGAGAAAGCAGGGGATAGCGGCGGCGAGGAGCGGGTAGCGGCGAGAGTTAGCTCCGCCCACCCGCGCCACGTCATCAGCAGCGCCGGAGCCCGGACTCCCCCTTAAAAGGGGGCGTGCCAACGGCGCACAGCCGTTCGGCGCGCAGCGAAGGCGAGCAGCAAAGGCGCTCGCCTTAGCGAGAGCGCCTTCGCGAAGGGCCTTGAGAAGGGCCTAATCTAAACTCTTCATTCCACTCAATCAATCACACTCTTCCTCTTCCTTCTTCTCACACCCATACACTTTCTTCTCACACCCATACACTTTCTTGCACTCTTAGCTAGTTAGTTAGTTAGTCCTCCCTTGAACCTCTCAGACCCTATATATATTTTATTTAAAAAAAAAAAAAAAAATCTCTCTCTCTCTCTCTCTATCTTCATCCTTCTCCTCACATACTCTCTGACATCTCAACCTTTCTCTTTACAGAAATAAATCTTGGAAATGGCAGGAAGGACACGGAGTACCAAAGCTACAATCAAGATCGAAACTCCAGCATCCGGAGGGACCCTGGGGATGGTCGAGGTCTGTACACAGAAGGCAGAGAGCGACATGGATCAGAGGGCAGAGGTCTCAGTGCAGACCGAGACCTTCCCCCCCCCTCAAAGTGCACTACAGTCTCTACACAGACAGAGGAGCTGGGAAGCTTTGGCGAGGATATCTTACAGGAACTACTGAGCCTCAGGGAGGAGGTAAAGCGCCTGAGGAGCATAAGGGATGACGAGGCCTTCATCGACGATGCCATCCTGGAACTGTCGCACCTCACAGAGAGAGCCCACAACAGGTCCATCCTCGACACGCCCAAACCTACAGAGCTAAACACAACGATTGGTATACAGGAGATGATTGGAGAAGCAGGCCCCTGGCAGCTAGTAACCTCCTCTACAGGCAAGCGAAATAAACCCACCTCATTCTCACTCTCTTCTTCTTTTTCTCTTCAACAGGATAGCAGTTCATCACTACCACAGCTAACTCTGAGAAATAGATTTCAGATCCTACAGGAAGGAGCCACCGAGGAAATATCAGAAGAGGCTCAAGAGGATGCCCAGCTCACAACATCATTTCCAGAGCACGCGGACCAGCCCCGTCGGAAGGAACGAAGAGTGGTAGTCATTGGTGACTCCATGATAAGGGGCACCGAGGGACCAATATGCAGGCCTAATTTGCAGTCAAGAGAGGTCTGCTGTCTCCCTGGAGCCAAGATCCAGGATATTACCACTAACCTAGACAAAATTCTAAAACCTAATGATCATTTTCCCATGTTTCTCATCCATGTAGGCACAAACGACACTGCGAGAAATACCACAGAGAACATACCCAGAGATTTTGGAGCGCTGGGAAAGAAGTTGAAGCAGATAGGAGCACAGGTGGTCTTTTCATCAATTCTTCCAGTAAGAAACAAAGGCAGAGCTAGAGAAGAGCGTATTCAACGGACTAATGAATGGCTCCGAGAATGGTGCAGAGAAATGAACTTTGGATTTCTAAACCACGGCGAGACGCTCCAGGGACTACAAGGACCAGATGGACTCTACCTAACCAGAAGAGGTAGAAACGTATTTGGACATCGATTGGCCCGCCTACTCCATAGGGCTTTAAACTAGGTAAGTTGGGGGAGGGTACATACTTATATCCCAGAGCAGTAAGAAACCACCCTGAGGAGGCAAGTCGCACTCACACTACCAAGTCTAAGGTAAGTACCAATGACATCCACATTAATTCAGGGAGAAATATCACTGATAATTTAGGAGCCACACTAACTCATAAAGTAAACTCTTCACAGAAATGGAGGGCCATGTATGTTAATGCGCACAGCTTGGGCAATAAGATTCTAGAATTAGAGACTGAAATAACAAATGCCGATCTTGACGTGATAGCGATATCTGAAACCTGGTTCACGGAATCGCATGGGTGGGATATGGTTATACCAGGGTACAACCTACTTTGCTGCGACCGAGTGGGTAAATTGGGAGGAGGAGTAGCGCTATACACTAAGGAAAGCATCAAAACCACCAGAATCACAGATGTTAGATACACTGGGGAATCCCTCTGGGTGAACCTGGCCAGAGGGAATGAAAGATGCCTATACCTTGGTGTGATATATAGACCTCCCAGGCAACAGGAGGACAAAGACATGGAATTAATCGAGGACATAGAGAATATCACACTGCGCGGGGACTCTGTAATGCTAGGAGACTTCAACATGCCAGATGCAGATTGGGACACACTCTCCGCGACTACGGGTAGAAGAATATTAAACTCCATAAAGGGCGCACGTCTCAAGCAATTGGTATTGGAACCCACCAGGGACAAGGCGTTACTAGACCTGGTTCTCACCAACGGAGATAGCGTCACGGAAGTCTCAGTAGGAGAAACACTGGCCTCCAGCGACCATAATATGGTTTGGCTCAACCTCAAGAAAGGATTCCCGAAAACAAACACAGCAACAAGGGTTCTCAACTTTAGAGGCACAGACTTCAACCGCATGGGAGATTTCGTCCATGAGGAGCTACATAAACAAGCAAAAACTGATAATGTGGAGGATATGTGGTCGTCTCTGAAGTCCATACTACACGAAGCAACAGACCGATACATAAAGACTATAAGTAAACGCAGGAGAAACAAAAGACCCCAATGGTTCAGTAAAGAAATTTCAGACCTAGTTAAACAGAAAAGAGACGCTTTTATCGCCTACAAACATTTAGGCAGAGAGGGGGCAAAAGAGGACTATCTAGACAGATCTAAAGCTGTCAAAACAGCAGTCAGAGAGGCCAAACTCCAAATGGAGGAAGAGCTAGCACGGAAAATTAAGAAAGGGGATAAATCTTTCTTCAGCTATATTAGCGACAGAAAAAGAAACAAAGATGGGATAGTACGCCTGAAGCAATCGGACGGTAACTTTGCAGAATCAGACTCTGTGAAGGCAGAATTACTAAACCAATACTTCTGTTCAGTTTTCACCCGCGAAGCGCCGGGAGCTGGTCCACAGCTGCAGACGGGAGATAACCGGAAAGACCCGTTTCAAGATTTCGAATTTACGCCCAGTAGTGTCTACGGCGAACTTTCAAGACTCAAAGTAAATAAAGCCATGGGACCAGATAACCTACACCCCAGAATGCTCAGGGAGTTAAGGGAAGTCCTGGCAGAA